>NW_008752100.1:172361-188311 GCF_000715545.1 Opisthorchis viverrini | reverse complement strand
CCCGCCACTCTAAATCACCTTCGTCGTTTCATAGGTATCACCAACTACTACCGGTGATTCATCCCTCATTGTGCAGTTTGTTTGAAGCCACTGACCGATTTACTCGGCTCCAAAAAAAATCTGTTACTTTGCCCACCCTTCGCCATTGCCGCTTTCGAAACAAGCCACCCACTGACCGATTTACTCGGCTCCAAAAAAAATCTGTTACTTTGCCCACCCTTCGCCATTGCCGCTTTCGAAAGAGCCAAGCAAGCCATTGCTCAGGCCACAAAGTTATCCTTCCCCGATACTCACGAAAGCACAAAGCTGATTTTGACGACTGATGCTTCTAACGCTGCCCCCGGTGCCGTGCTTCATCGAGTTGCTAACAACACATCTCAACCACTAGCGTTTTCCTCGCAGAAGATGCAGGCTGCCCAAATGCGTTACAGTACTTTTGGTCGTGAATTACTCGCAATTTACCTTGCTATTCGCCATTTCCGGCACTTGTTAGAGGGTAGATCGTTTACCATTCAAACCGACCATAAGCCACTCACCTATGCCTTCAACGCCAAGCCTGATCGATATTCACCACGCGAGATACGCCATCTCGACTATATTTCACAGTTCACTACCGACATTCGGTACACTCCAGGTTCGGACAATGTCGTCGCAGATGCCCTATCCCGTCCTGACATCAACGCTCTTCACCCTTCCATGCAGTTGTACCTAGCCAAGCTGGCGAACCTTCAAAACAGTGATCCTAATTTTTGCCCATTCTACCGTTCCCTTCATTTCAGGTCTCTTCAATTCCGTTACCCCTCCAATCCGGAACCATTTTTTGTGATATGTCTGCCGGATCAGCTCGCCCAATCGTCCCCGAAGCTTTTCGACGCGTTGTTTTCGACCACTACCATGGATTTTCTCATCCAGGAATCAAAGCAAACGGGAAGTTGGTTAGTGCACGTTTTATATGGCCCTTCATGAATAAGGACCTGACATCGTAGGCCAAACAGTGCATCGTCTGTCAACGCAGTAAAGTGACTCCGCATACAAACTCACCTGTCGGTTCATTTGCCGTTCCGGATGCTCGATTCACACACGTCCATCTCGACATTGTTGGTCCTCTTTCCCCATCAAACGGTTTCACGCATATTCTTACCATGATTGATCGTTTTACCCGTTGGCCAGTAGCTGTACCCATTTCGGATACTTCAGCTGAAACAGTTGCTTTTTCATTTTTGCAACACTGGGTTAGTAATTTTGGTATACCTTCCACCGTTACTACGGATCGCGGCTCACAATTTCAGTGTAATCTCTTCCGTGAGTTTTCTACACTATTCGGTTTCCATCACATATCGACTACCGCGTATCATCCCTGTTCCAACGGTCTGGTTGAGCGTTTCCATCGCTACCTCAAAGCTGCATTGACTGCCCAAATGAACCCATCTTCATGGTCCTCTTCTTTACCCCTCATTTTGCTTGCTATTCGCTCCACTATTAAGGAGGATCTTCACTGTTCCCCAGCCGAACTAGTATACGGTACAACTCTACGTCTACCCGGTGAACTAGTTTCCCCTTCTGGCGCACAGCCCGAATCACCCGTTACATTCGTCTCCCGTCTGAAACAACACATGTCCGAACTTCGTGCGACACCGACCAGACGATCAACGCGAACAGAACACATCTCAGCCGATCTCTCTTCTACATCTTTTGTGTTTGTCCGACATGACGCAACGAGGAAACCCCTCCAACCCTGTTATGATGGCCCCTTCAAGGTTATCGAACGTCACTCCAAATACTTTGTTTTAGAGAGAAGCGGAAAGCGTGATACCGTCTCCATTGATCGCCTGAAACCTGCCTACATTGAAGCACCCACGACCACATCCAGCAATCCTGCTATCCCAACAACACCCACACCTACCCAAGATATCCCTCCCGCCAACCTCACTCCTTCCACTAGTCGTTCCGGACGACGCGTCCGTTTCCCTCAGCACTTAGCTGATTACGAAACTTGAAGTGAGCAACTTGTGATTCGTTACTTTATTTATTCGAGCGTTTTCCCTTTTCACAGTCAACGCTCTAGTGGGGGAGTAGTGTGGCGTTTTGTACCTTTGTTTTACTTCCATTATAACACTACGTATTTCATCAATTGCATAATCGTTTTTTGTTTGAATACGAAAAACTACAAAATCGCGCACTTGTACAATTTCACAAATACAAGCGTGGTCACTCTCCCTTCCGATTTCGCTCGCGCTTGCAGTGTTCATTCGCGAGTCGTATGTACTAACTCTGGTACCAAAACATTTCAGACATCTTCGGAATCTATTATTTGTGGGAACTGTTCAGAAGAAGACCTCTGGACCAACATGATTGGATTATTGTTTATTCGCTGACCTGGGCCAACGACGAACCATTTTAAAGAGAACAATTGTTAGTGAGTCTGTTCCATCTGATCTCTTTATTTTTGTATACTCAACCTAGCGTCATTATTTTTATTTCTTTGCTACACACTCCTGGTAAACTAACTTATTTGGGAGCCAGACCATTACAGACTCAAGCCATTTCAGAGGGGTTTGAAATCGCCACGTTAGGTTGCAAATCTACGTAGCGGTGGATACTTTTCTGGGGATACTTGACTGGGCAAAATTCTCGTCCTCGTATCTGAAAAAGAAATTGTTTGTAGAAATTCCAAACCCCTTCCCGAGCTTCTTGGATCCACTTTGTTTCCGTAAATATGAAGTACCAGAAGAATGGGTCAGTTTATTTTATACAAATGATTGGAACTTTCAGGAAATATCTCCGAATTTCATGAGTGCGTTTCCTATACTTGACCACAAGCGCCAGGAAATCCTGACCAGAGTCAGTCATTCTTCACCACAGCATGGCTGGTGCGCGTGGGGCATCGGTACATCCATTGGGTACGTTGTGTAGACCCGCATACCCACGTTCTGAGCAAACATGGACGCGAAAGCGACTAGCCGTTCCGCGTTTTTATGAGCATGTTTTAGCCCTGAATGCTCACTGGTTCGCACATCTTTCACTGACTACCATGTTACAGGAAGTCCGAGTCTGCTGGCGAACGTGTTCGTGCTGTGCTAGTAAGCTTGTCTTCGACCGAGGCAATACCAGTGGTGGGTATCTGAAGCTGAAAATAATACCCTTTTTATGGAGGATCGGTTATCGTGGTTTGAAGCACATGCAGCTGCAGAGAACCCGAGGACAGCGCATCATCCTCGCTCACAGAGTCAGTCGGGTGAGACAAAGATCGGTAAATTCGTGCGCAAATTCAGCCAAAAACCACCATTGGGCTAAAAAGTGATTGCCTGCATTGGACCCTTGCAAACTGGGTAAAGAATACACCGGCTACATCATACGAAAACACCATAGCGCCAGCAAATACACTCCCGCCTAAAAGCATGTCAGAAATTCACACGTTTACTGTGAACAATTAGTTTACTAGTCTCTCCAGAGTAATCGGAGTAAGTAAAATATGGTTTCTTCACGACCCCTCCTTACCAAAAACAACAAAAACTGTGGAGTGGAAGAAGTGGGAACATTGTAACAAACTTTTTTAACTTACAGAGAAAACTTTTGCAGATTGCTAAAACTTATTACGCGCCTGATTGGCTGCACCCACACTTCTTCATGCGATTTATTTCGATGTTTAAAATCATTTGCGGTCGCCTACCAAATCGGATACCTGGCTTTGAGCCTGTGTGCCTCCGAATCAACGAGGTCTGTTTGGTTCTCGTCTGTTTGAGTCACCTCTTGACTGTTTGAACTAAAGCTTGCCGGTCGCATTATCTTGTGTTTCAGTATACCTCTTAATGTTTTTAGGGTTGAGTTCCATCCAAACGGCTTTTCGGACAGAGTTGACGCAAACATTTAGGAGTGAGTTTCATTCACCTAGCGTCGCTGTGCGTTGAAGGACGAACTCAAGCGACGAATACAAATCGAAGAGCGCAATGTAGCTCAAAGATTGGAGGATGAGCTACTGACTGAGAACTCTCTTGTTCGAGTCCGACCGTGGTTTTTCGACTGTTACTCTCCAAGCTTCGGTAACCTGCCAGTACTCCAGCGCTTGATGACACCGTGCCACGCAATGGTGCCATTTTTTGGGTTGTGTGATCTCTCCATGAATACTTGAATTCGAATGATGATAAACCATCGAATTCTGTTTTCCGCATAGAACTGTGGTAAATGTTCATGAAGGAAGACACCCCTGAAAAACATCTACTGGTTCACAAAACTTTGAATACCAGATCTTTTATAAGGGAAAGCCTCTCAACAGCGGGGCCTTCTTTGTTTAGGAAAGTGCTACATAGTAATTTAAAATCAACTTTGACATATAGGGGTCAGGCTAGACATTTTGCCTGCAAGTGACGATCAAAAACATGTCTTGGAAGTCCGTTTTGTTGGTTGATTTAGATGATCCACAACAAGATAATAGAATTGTTTGTTGTACGAGAAAATCGTCAAATATTTGACTGGTCGGCCACGTTCAGACCAAGACAAACGTGTTAGCAAGAATGTCATAAGCTTGGATCCCAAAATTCATAATTTCCGACAAAGGTGAGATCACTGCAATCTGTATTTGAGTTTATGGAAATAAAAATACCTCAATTTATACTTGAAAAAATGAACAATGGAACGGGAAGACGCCAGAGAATCGTAATTGAAGATCTGGAAGCCTTCACACTGGTTAGGAGTACGAGTAGTTGACAGTCAACGTTCAGCTGTAGCGATTTTTGATGCCTAACAGCCATGCCAGCAGAAGGGAGCACGAGGGCTGAGATAGTTCCAGGTTGCTCAAGCCTAGAGTGGGTAAGTCGAGAGGCAGAGGCGGATTCGAACAACGGACCTTCCGGTCAGTAAATTCACGCTCTAACCACTTGGGCCATCTCGACATTCACGTGATCCCTGATTCGCTATCGATCTGCAGCGTTTAGATTTCCGGTTGGATTTCGCAAATTTTTTATCACCTTTTATGAACTACCAACACTATTTGAGAAGGAAACATAGAAGTGAAAAATATTCCATACTTTATGTACAAAATGACCGCAAAGGAAATCAGAAATACTTTGAATTGCTACTCACCTTTAGGTAACGATGCGATCACATTCAACATGTACTCTTCATATTTTCTGAGATCTGCAGCCTTGGCACTCAACAGCGCGTAGCTATTCAAAGTAGAGGACAAAAGTGAAATTCGCCCTCAAGAATTGGACACACGAATTGGACACACAATCGTCAACAAACCAGTAGATCAGTAAATGAGCTCACTTTTGTCTTGCTTTACGCAGTTCAGCGTTTAGAGCTTGTTTCTCTTTCTTACGTATCACACATAAGTGATTGTCCGTGCAAAACTTTTGTAGAGCACGCCAGCGTTTTGCATCATTCTCCCGAATAATCGACTGACATTTGAGTTTTCGTTCTTGCAAGTAGCTGACGTCCTTTTTCAATTGTTCTCGGCGCTCAGAGCTAGCGGTCATTTTTTCCTTGGTTGGGAGGATAGTAAAATTGCGTAATGCGTTGCACAGAGAACGCGTTCATAGTTAATAACAAACGAGATAATGGTTGCACGGACATTTCTTTTGGTGGTTTAAAGGGCTCACGGATCTTCGTAGTCTTGTGACCAACGTTCGACCATGATACAAGGTGACTCTAATGGTAGATTACTTCAAAAACTGAATCAATCATCCAAAAACACTTAGACATCATCATTGTCAGCTGTAATAACCGCGTACTCGTCGTAGCTGCCGGAGTTTCGTTCACCGATGATTTGGGGGGAGGGGTAGGTATTTGCGCATCGCAGGCAGGAACTGATAAGTTGGTGTATAAATCCAGCACTATCAGTGCGCTGTCAAGTGGGGGGGTTGGAAAAGGAGCTATGCACTGAAGGCAAAACACTTATACATACGGATATGATCACGGCATTACGTTAGGATTGGTTGGATGATTACGTGCTGTTGGTGTACAGCACATTATCACTGTGAAATTGTTTTTACTCTAATTATATTTACTTGTTGAATTACAACTTCTCCGTAGTGCATTTGCCCAAGATGAGACAAGCGTCCCGGGGCCCCTTAAGATGTCCGTAGAACTGTTCCTTCGAGCCTAACTGTAACACCGGTTTGTTTTTAAGCATGAATTCCTGTCAGCTTGTTTCGTCTTTCAACAATGCCACTCGTTCGTAACCAGGTGACACTGACTTGCTTACTACTTAATGCGAGTTCAGTAGGCTCATTCTCTCACGTCAATGCGGGGTCTTCTTTTCCACTCATGCTTTGTTTTTACTTCTTTATATTAAAGATCCAGAGTAAACCGTAGCTTTTCAACAAGGAACTTCTCGCATCCCTGCTTTCCTTAATCGCCTCTCCAGGTGGGGAGCATTTTGACGGTGTGTACTGCTGATATCATGTGAGTAGTTAAAATTTACCTTTCTTTTCCGAAAAATATTCAACTTACATTAAAGTCTCTCCTTTTTTCCCACAGGGTTCTGCTCACATCAAGTAAATTGTCTATTCTGTCTTGGATTGGATCAACGTCCACTGATGTGACACACGATAATGTTCTTTCAGGTGCTTTTGGCATTTTAGTGGCCAGTTTGTTAAGGATCTTGTCCTGCTGATTTTTGTCCGTACTTTCGTCGGATGAGATGGCTTCTGATTTACGCCAACTGAAGTAAAACGGGCATGACACTGGTGGAAAACTTGCAAATTATAACAAAAAGCGTATCTCGCAATTACATTTTACCCGTCTGCATAAAGTTCCTCGCTGATTTTGCTATCGCCACTGGAGAGTATGCTAGACGGAAACTTTTGGATATCGGGTGTGAATACACTGCCTCACGCACAAACTGAAACGACTTTTGGACCAGTGAGCTAGGCTCAGTCTAGCCTGGACCAAAATAATTTCGATGTCACTAAGTTGGTAGATCCTTGCTATGGTCCGCTCTGTTCACGTGAAATACATAGCACTCAGCCAATCATGCACGTCCGTTTTGATTATAAGATGAACACCGCGATGTGAAGAATAACTCCATGTTTCACCCCATTCGGAATAAAAGGCTGTTAGCGATTTTGAAGCAATATTCAGGTGAATACATCCAACTGGTAAGTTGGCTGGAGGCTGTTTGTATTGTCACGCTCAGGTCACAGTGATGGCAGTTGAGCTGCCATTTATGCTCAGCTTTCTACCTCTTGAGCTTAGGGATACATTTCATCCGATAAGGGGTGAAATGCTACATACCACCCGCACAGCAAGGTACTTCTTGGCTTTGTTTTCAGTGAGGTTTATCTTCTCCCTGTGTGAATTGTCGAGTTCATTGCACAGTGCAGGACTGCGAGTATTCACACTTTATCCTACATTACAATAAGCGAGACCTAATTGAACCTACACACAGAATGCACGGAAGCAATACAAACCATGAAAAACGTTTTGCCGCCTGGAAAACTATTAGGTCAAAGCTTCATCAAGCAATGTTCCTAGTCTTGGTGTGAAGTCTTTTTACACTGCTTGTTAAATTACCCTCAATTAATGACAACTACGCATGACAAGCCTCGGAATAATTTCATAAGTTGGGTAGTTAAGTGACACTCTTTTAAGGAAGAAGTTAGGACAGGTGTCGTTAAATTTTAAAAAGTTAAGTTGCGCTACCAACTTAGCCACTTAGGACGCTACTTCTCTATAAACCTTTTGGTATCCGGAAGTTCGGTGGTTCTAGCCCATTCTTAATGGGGTCCTTTTTATTCGCATTGAATGTATTCCTGTTCAGCGCTTCAGAAACAGCTGACGTTCACGAACATAGTGTAGATCGCAGATGAGGTAGGATTTACCTTAACTGTAAAGTTGCAGGTCAGCGAAGAGGATTAAATTTAGTGTGAAACTTTAATTTCCAGACTTCGATCAGCCGAATGAAAGAGACCTGACCACCTTTGTATGCTTCTTTAGATCCCGGTGAACTGTTCACTTCACTCTGACAGCGACGTCCTAATGAGACTGACTTGCCCAAAATAACTCCTCTTGTACTGACATGTATTACCTGCTCGAGCATAAACAATTCAGGGTTTCTCACGGTTTTAGAGGTGGCCATCACAGATGTATGGTTTCAGTTCTGACGTGCAAACATTCAAACTCACTGGAACCCATCTTAAGTACCGTACATAGTGGACAATTTACCGATAATTAGCGCACAAAATACGATTTATGCTTCCGATTTTCATCGTTTTGGTAACACAGACTTCAACCGTTTTGAAAACTAGTTCTGTGTAATCAGTTTCCTCAACCTGAAATAGGTCTCAGCAACTTGGCTATTCCACTGACTGGACCAGAAATAGATAAGAGGAATTAACTAAGTCCTTTTTAGTAAATTATAACCGAGAGTTCCTAGATTGAAGACTTAAGGCAATCATCTGAGTGCAGTGGAGATGACACAATAGGATTAGAACAGCCTGATTGAAATCACGACATTTAGTCTTCGTTTGTCTCTATCATTTTCAAAACTCTTGTGACAGGTTTACTCGAGGTTTGAAACTAAAGTGAGAACCTTCGTACATGGGATGTAGTTCCACATAAGCTGCTGTCTTGCGGATCTTCCGGACCGGTACTGTTGACCGTCCTTTCTGATTGTCTCCGAGATTCACAGGCAACCGTCTCATCAAAAGAGCTCTTTGTCCTGTCCCAAAATTTATGACGGCAGTTAAGACCTCAAACACAATTGAATGGCTTACCTCTGGATAACTGGCTGCATTTTGCGGAAATTAAGTGGGCAAATTTGGACGTGGATTTCGGTTTGCTGTCTTGATATACACAAATGTTAAAAAGCAACCTACAACAGAAGGAAACAAACAACACGTAAGACATTTTGGATCTGTTACTGTAGAGGACTCACCAGGCATTTTCCTTACATACAATGAACTGTTGCTTCTCACTAGATTGATAACGGATAAAAAATAGCTATCCGTGTGCCTTTCAGTTTTCACCTCAAAACTGTCTGGCAAGAATATTTTGTGCACTTCTTTTGCGGTTTCTCCTAACAACTAACTAACCTCCTTTCAGTCAAGCGTGGAGAGTAAACATGTCGCTCTAGCTGTCTAGGGTTTCAATGAACGTGCCTTTTATTCAGTTTATAAAAGGCATATCCCGGCCTCTTGTTCAGTTCAATTTGTCAGCTATAAACCGTCTGCTATAGGCACATTGGTTCAAACTACAGTTTTGATCGCTGGAAAATCGGAAAGTGGAACATATAACCAAGCCTTGGAGGCGAAGGCATGCTCAGAAATTGGGTAGCTGCGCATTGAAGGCGATAGCTTTGATGCACTAGCGCCACTGACTGCGCGATTGGGCCATTTTCGCCAATGTCAATAATAACCATTGGTGACTTGAGTCCCAGGGTCCCCATCCATGGAGACGGCAGTTGCCCGCCCGAACAAGTTTCCTGGTTAGTGTTTCCGTACTTTGTTGCCAGGTCATACACTTTCCACCTTTCGGTCGCTTCCACTGAGCAGAGGGCTGGGAGGAAAGAGCTCTGCGAGACAGACAGCCTTCTGGCATGCGGAATATACGTCCCAACCAGCTTAAACTTAAAACCTATTGAAAACTATGTACATATTTTTCATCGTTGTGTTGAATGATATTCGTATCTCAGTGGCACAAAGTTTTAGTGGCATCCGGATATGCTGCCCTGCTTGGCAGTTGTTTAGTGATGACTATGACTGGGACACAAAGAATCTCATTGATTTTGACAGTCAAAATAACCGCGACACTGCCGACCGCTTGGTGTGTCATAAAATGCAAGCAAACCTGGGTCAATCAACTGTCCCGTATAAATCTTTCGGTAAACTTTCACGGTCATCACAAAAAGAACGATTCCTCCTTTGGATGTTTATAGAATTTCATCCGACACTTCAGTAGGTTTATCATACCTGCCAGTGTGTACAAACAACCAATGAATTCCGCAAAAACGTCGATTGCAAATAAACTTATGCATTCGGGGCTGGTAGTCTGGCACGTTGAGTTTCTGATCTCCCAGAAAGCAAGAAATAAACCTCAAATCTGTTGTAGTTGCCCCGAAATGCGAGTCTGCACTACTGGCTGAACAGCAAGCATAATTTAGCCGGACCTATGGGCTGTCGAAGGAAGCACGGACTGGTTTTGAGAACCACACTCATTTACAAATCAATTTGACTATCACGAGAGACCCAACTAATTTTTTTCTCGGTCCAATTTGGACTGAACAGCAAGCATAATTTAGCCGGACCTGTAGGCTGTCGAAGGAAGCACGGACTGTTTTCGAGAACCACACTCATTTGCAAATCAATTTGGCTATCGCGAGAGACCCAACTGATTTTTTTCTCGGTCCAATTTGGGTTCAAGTAGAACGTAACATTGACGGAAACTCCCAGACTGCGTCCACCTGATGAGCCCTAAGAAGGGCGAAACCGGTTGTGAGTAGTTTACCTTGTGAAAGCACACACTGCTTCTGGATGAAAGAAGCGGGAAGGAAGTCCTGAAATTGTAGAGCACCAGTGCAATTTCATTTTTACAGTGGCCTTCTAGAACGGTACTCAAATAAACCCTCAAAACTGACATTTGGTGGCGTGATCAAAGATAACTTTGGAAATTTATTACATATGTGGTGGGTTTTTGTTCCACTTGCGGTACTTACCGACCTGAGTTTTTAATTGGCAACGTCAATCGGTAAAAGTTGTTCTGATGACCTACCTTTGCACCACTTCAGGTCTTATTTTTTAGCGTTAGTTGAAAAAGCTGTTGTTGAGCACAATCCATAACCGACCAAGCAGTCGTTGTGAACACGATTCGCACCAGCGATCATGACCAGTCTTGAAACTGGCGTAAATTGAAGTTTACGCCATGGGCTATATAACACCCAACTAACGGCATGGTGCCCTTACTATTATGTTTTTTCTAGATTTTAGCGAGCAATCAAAAAGGGATCCATAATTCTGGTGATTTCTATCAGTCCGCCATTTAAAGTGTTTGTGATCAGATATTAGTTTATTTGCTCGATAGAATACCCTGTTAGTGCTGAACGACAGTCACTTGTGCTCAGCTT
Organism: Opisthorchis viverrini; assembly: GCF_000715545.1. Taxonomy (NCBI): domain Eukaryota; kingdom Metazoa; phylum Platyhelminthes; class Trematoda; order Opisthorchiida; family Opisthorchiidae; genus Opisthorchis; species Opisthorchis viverrini. Next base: position 177,252 of record NW_008752100.1, on the reverse strand, counting down.
TTGTTACAGGCATTTCGGTGTAGCAGTTCTGTGAAATGATCTCTTCTTCGGGCCACTTGAAGCCCGATAAAGAGGAACCTATCTTATGGAATGTTTTTGAAAGTTTCAAAATCAAAATACAGCGTAGCGAAACAGGTTGCGTTTCACCCTATAATTTGAAAAAAAGTTTCATATTACACATCACATAGTGCTCCATTTTCTCAGCACTCTTCGGGTCAATTTCGGACTGGAACTTCTAAGGAACGTATTTGATCAATTTTAATTTTCAACGCTATTTGGCTACAGGATGGGAGGACACAGGCGGTGCTGAATCTTGCGTTACGTCGCCTGCTTTGGATTATCTAGTGCAGATGATTCCGTCTACTCCAGAGGCCTGTCTCGCCTTAGCCAAATATTCATGTATCCATTTCAGTAAGCAATTTTCATCCAGCAGCTTTAGAGGCAGTCAGATGAGGTGAAGTATATGGTCAAAAGCTTTGTCAAAGTCAAAAGCACGACATTAGCTATAGTCCCAAGCATCGCGGGTTAGAAAGAAATAGTTGAGTCATGCGATTTTTCGCAAGGCCACATTAGTATGGAGCATTATGCCTCTGCTGTTAGCTATGGCCTTTCACTGTTTCTTTTCTACTCCGTAACACCAATCAATTTCTAAAAAACGATGCGTTTCTAACCACTGAATTATTTTGAAATTTTATGGGCTATTTTATCTCCATGCTGTGATCTCTCAGGGAGTGCGATTCAAGTATTTATCTCAAAACAACAGCCACGCTTTTTGTCTCCTACTTAACTACTCATATGAGCAGCCGTTAATGATTAACATGGAGCCTGCTCTGATCAGACTTTTGATTCTCCTGTTTCATCGCATGAGTTTTATGGGATGCGGACTGGCAGAATAGTCACGTCCGTGAACAGTTTTGCCCCGGCGTGACTTTTCTGCGCTTTAGATAGAATAAGCCAAGAAAATGATTTAAACAAGAGAGAACTTTTGCAAGTCATTATGGGTCAATTTGTAAACACCAGTGCACATGGGACGCTATCATTGATCACCATGTCTTCAAAACAGGCAACGCTAGATGCTGCGACATCCAAGCATTGCAGCGGGATCTTAAGTCATTCCAATGCAAAAGCAACCTTACTTTCTCTGCAAAATGCTACGAAGGGGGTAGATTTGCAAGCAGTGCCGTTTTATCCCATCACTGCCTGAAATGCATGAGACGTCAACGCTTCGAAAACAGCTTTAAAACTGATCATCCGATACCATTTAGCCGGTTCTTTTTATAACACAACAGCCTGTTAAATACCTGTAGGTGACTATGGTGCAAGATTTCCCCTCAGTCTTGAATTAATATTACACTGGGGCAATCGTACTAAAGAACGTAGCTGAGCACAAACCCAACAAAACTCTAAAGTAACTTAACGCGTGTAATAATGATAATACAATTACATTTACTTGCGCAGTATACTATAATAGGACATGTGAGAATTTCGATGGTCACAACCGGAGGTGACAAAATATTGAATTCTAATGTGCAGCTTGTTGGCGAATAGAATCGCACGTGTTTAATAAAACTGTTAGCAGTGCGTTGAAATTTATTCAACTACGTTTTTCAGGATTACTCATATTTACTAGAAACAGCTTTCCATAACTAGTACATTTGGGGAGTTGAGAAAAGGTAATAAATATAAAGATGACTGTATTAGTGTTTCAGTTTGCGTTCGTGACTTCAAATTTTGGTTATCACCGTCAACATTTCCAGCTGTAAAAATAACGTACATGTTGTACAGCGGCTACAAATGACAAATGTTTGTGGGCCAAAGTTTTGGATAGGTAGCTACGCATTTTAAGCGGTAGTTGATATGACCGATGCTTGAATACAAGGGTGCTAGGCTAGCTTTAATTAAGCATATTGGAATAAAACGTTATGCAATGAAGAATATAGCTTTAAATGGAAACCTTACAATTTTGAAAACATCAGAAGCGAATACCCTTACAGTTATGTGTATGGTGATGAGAAAATAACGACTGGTCTCAGTCGTTGGGATTCAATTTCTTTTTATAGGCCGTGTGCTCGTTCAGCATCTCTTCACTGCACCCGGCTTAGAAACCTATTATTCAAGAAACCTTATGCGAGAAAATCGGCTTATGCTTGTGGTTGACGATGATTTGTAGCAATCGTTTTTCGTTAATTATTTATTTATTTATTTATAGATGATCCATGGGTTCGTAGAAGATGTTAATTACCTTTGTTGCCAAAATCTTGCAAGCTTATGGCTTCCATACTGTTACCGCTTTAGTCCAAAAGAAGGTAGCGCCCTCTTAAGAAACCAAAACGGGTTCATCTATGGAGTGGAAGCATCTTCAAACTGAAAAGTAAGTTGTCCTTATCAGGACGGCTGTAGCCTGAGCCCATAAGCAGGCAGTAGAACCGCAGAGTAGCTAGGTCGTCGTGAGAGTGTATTGCTGTGTTTCGGGGCTGTTCGTCGTTGGGGAATAATATACAAGATAGTTGGCGAGTTATAGAAAGCTCCTAATTGAATTTCACAGGAGAAGGAGGGTAGCTGAATAAATCCCTATGTTGCGTTCCATAGCGTTGGTCAGTTCTGCTGACTCGCTAACGTTGGATGTTCCCTATACCCCAAAATTTAGTCAATTTTTCAGCAGAATCTGCTGTTGTTTCCAACCGAATTCATTTGAAAAGTTTGGCTGAGTGATGTACACTTTAACTCAGACATCCGTGTTCCAAGTCTATTTGCTTCTTTTAAGGTGGTAGTCTACTAGTGGCACTGAGTCAGAATCCATCCTGGGTTTTAAAAAATGCGATACTGCACTGCATGCGTGGCTTGTCTGCAAAGATGAATTCCACTGCTTCCGAGAGGAGAAAATGAGAGTGACTGATTTGTGATTGCCAGGATTGTACCTGCCACCATCACTGTAGGTGAAAGTGACGGCTCCCATCATTTATCGATTCATGAAACTGTCTGAGTTCAACATATTCCTGAAGAATTCTGATGAGAATGCCACGAGTTCATCAGGAAATAGATCAAATGCTCGGGGGCTGATGGTATCGATATCTAAAACAGCCTGTTTCCGGGGCAGTAGGCTTACGTTCAGCTTCTGCACCGTTAAAGAAGTGAAGACCGCATCTACGCAACACCGCAGTGAAAGATGCTGTTCCTTTGATGGTTCTAAATTTTGACAGGTGGGCCGTGTATAGCCTCCACTGGTTTCTCCGGAGTGCATATCAGCGTTTCACTTAGGTTTGATTGGGGGTATTCTTGAATAATCCTTGAAATTTTTCTGGTGATCTTGGTGACGGCCAGCTGGATTTTCATATAGCGCCGCATGTAAGGCCTTTCATTCTCTGTAGGTCTTCCGACCTGCATATTCCTCATTCATAGACTTGCTTAGCATCAATTTGTGGTCGTTCCCTTTCTGCAGCTTCCGTATCGTTGAGAGTAATCGTATAATCGGAATCAGAAGACTTATCTGGTCATCAGCAGGATAGCTGTTGAAGAGTCTACACATCGAGTTTTCTGGTTAAATGCTAGACCGTTCCGTGAAGCGGAATAGATAAACAATACGTTGTGTCAACTGGATAGGCGAACGCCACGCAGTAGAAGACCAGTATTAAATTATATCAGCTTAACAGAGTAAAATATACTGCAATTACAGTGCCGCCAATACTTATGGTTTACTCTTCTAAGTGAAGCAAACCCTTAAATTTGTCCGTTTATAACCACATTTATGAAAAGTCTTTTAGCATGGCGGTATTCGGTGGGGCAGCTCGCAACCTATTTGGAACATTGTCTCATGAACTACAATGTAAATCCTGGAAAACCATCCGCACGATAACAGCTAGAGAAATTTGAGCACCCGCCAGTTACAGCTTCTTCAAGTTCACAAGATTCAATATGCGGCCCTCAGGGGCTCCTACACAAAGAGCAGCTAAATCTCTCCTAGGCTGTGCCTCAAAGTGGAGGCTGCTAAAACATCAAGACTTCCGCTGGCAGTTCCCTTGAATGAAGAAAAATTGCGTCCACGTGCCAATCAGAAGCGACTGACGGGTACGCGGTTTAATACACGTGATCGAGGCGTGAGCCCGTTTCCTGGATCGGGTTTGTCCTTGTTTTTCAAGACTCGCCATTCACGTAAAAGGTACAGTTCATAAAAGACTATGGCGCTACTCTTTAGGTTCTCAGCGCGGGTCAGTAAGGTCGCCAGTGCAAGGATTCGTATAAAAAACGCCTACTAGTGCCTTGAGGTGGGTCCTCGATGGAGCGTAGGCAATCGTCCGAAGAAGGTTATTCCACGTAGCATCACCACAAATGAGAAAACAGTTCGATTATTAAAACCGTGCGCCCTGATCTTCAAAATCTTACTACCATGCCTCCGCCGTGAGGTGAAATACCTGTTGGCCAAGCTTCGCAAACAGGTTTTTCACCCAGCAAACACCCGGCGAGGACATAGTAAGAAAATCTTCAAGCTCAGGGCACACACATTCATTAGACAAAACTTTTTTTCATTTCGGGTAGTAGCTGCGTGGAATGACCTTCCTCCGACGGTTGTACACGCCCCTTCTCGAACCCAATTTAAAGCACTATTAGACATTTATTTATGCGAATCCTCGCGCTGACTAGCATACTGCCCCGCGCTGAGAACATAAAGAGCAGTGCTACACCCTTTTTTCACTTGCGCCTTTCAGGTGAACGACAGCCACTGACCGACAAGAACAAAACCGACCAGGGAAACTTGGGCAAAAGCCTCGATCCTGTGTATCAATCCGTGAATCCGTGAAACCATTTCTGGCCATGAGTGACCTTGGGCGGTTGGGTAAATGGCCGGAGTCATAACAAGCAAAAGTGGAGGTGGAGATGGGATAATCCGAATTGG
>NW_008752100.1:139494-170776 GCF_000715545.1 Opisthorchis viverrini | reverse complement strand
TGAACAATACGTTTTTGTTTTTTCGAGCGAGGTCCAGAATGATGGCTTGTTTTGGTATGTTCCATTGGCGGATTTCTGGTTTACAGCGGTTCCGCATTTTACGAAATGCCAGCTCATCTTTTGTGTCCCGGTCAGTCAACTTTTTGAAAAAGAATTGGGATCTTTTTTCCAGGAGTCGCCGAATCCTTTTTGGCAGCCTGGGGTTCATCCGAGTGCCGGGTTTTCCCTTTTTGGCAGCCTGGGGTTCATCCGAGTTCGTGCCGGGTTTTCTGGGACGAACGTCGAGTCGTGAACTTTCTGGACAATGGTCCTATATCGTTCTTCCACCGGAGCTGGTCCCAGTGTAACCTCTTCAAGGAAGATGCGCATTCCTGAGAAGTCTGCACTGCGGAAGTCTCGTAACCAAGGGTTTCAAGGGTTTGTATGAGGAATTAATCATCTTCAGGGGGACTACAAAGGCTACGGTATACCAAGCCGAGAAGGGGAGCATCGGACCCGCGCAGTGGGATTTGGACCCACGCATCGCAAAACGGTGCAGGGGTGGTGCCAGAGAGGACAATCGGGATTGGTAGGGCTGCATGTAAGTACAGAGCAACCCCACCAGCCCTCCTCGTTTTGACTCAGCTCAAAAAATAGAGTAATCGTCCATCGAGATCTCCGCGTCAGAGAAATCTGGTGTGAGCCAGGTCCCTGTGAGTGCGATTATGGACGGTTTTTCAAGGCAAGCTGACTGCTTAACATCGCCGAGTTTGTTGAAAAGACTGAGGCAGTTTGTGGACAGGCATTTCAACACTGTCTCTGCTGCCTCTGAGGGTGAGGAGCCGAAAGTTTAATGACCAGGTTGGTTACCAGACATAATAGTTGTGCACCGGGTTTGAGTCTGAGTCCAAGGCTTCAATGCGAATGTAGGTAGTGGTTGTCCTTGGAGTCGACAAAACTCCAAATGAAGGAGGTCAGGCACCTCGAGAAGTGTTTTATAGTCCACGTATATGAGGCCAGCAGCTATATCCGTAGCAGCGTCTTAAAGTCAGTTTTGGAAAGCGTGGTTGTTACCTTGCCAGAAAGAGCCTTCAAATGGACCGGTGTGTCTGATCAAAATCAAACATGAGTACGAAATTTGTCACGTCCCAGGGCAGTTGCAGGTGCGCGCGAAAGGTCACAAGGTTAGGCAGAATTATGACAGAAAAATTTAACCTCTAGAATTTTTGGTGCTGGGAGGATCCAGAGTGTCACAGTATTTCTGGTAGACTCGCACTGTAGGATTCCGGGCAGAGCGCTCAGAGCAGCTGAGCCATGGTTTGCTGCAGCATTTTCTTGCGTGAGGGAATAAGATGCTGATTTTAGCGGGGTTCTTTTTCTCAGAGAACTGACAATTCTTACCGCCTTCATGAGGAGGAACGTCGCGGAAGATGGAAGAAGAGAGTTAATCCACTTGCCCACGTCCTTGAGGTGCATCTCCGTGAGAAAAACTACGTTGTTTGCAGGCGAGAAAATGCCAGAAGCTGGAGACACCGGTGTACCGCTTCAATTTACGAGTAGCGCGGCTGCTTACTCTCAAGTTAAGATAGAACATTAGCGCTACACGGTCAGATGAAACGAAAACATGAAGGGAATAACAAGTTGAACGTCGTGTTCGGCCACAAAATGGATTCAAAATCGCTGGTAATATGGATGGACATGAACGTGAGAGATCAGCGTGCAACCAAGCAAATCTGTTGACAGTAAAACCGAAAGGCAATAGAGATATTCACCGAGGAACACTCAAGCGTTGTCATTGATGGTCTAGTTTCAAAGACAGACTGTGGTAAAAGCACGAAAAATGTTAAAGAAAACGCAACAGTTGTGATCCTAAGTAAGTTTGAAAGAGATGGGGTCATATTTCTACATGGAAATGAAAACAGGGCCGCGCGTAGCTCAGTAAAGTTTACCGCTTGGTAGAATACTAATGTGGGACACTTTAACGAATTCTCGCATGACATTTCACGAGACACACCTGAGACGAGGAGACCCTAGTTAGTTCAACCACTGAGACTACCAATCCTTCTAGTGTGGTGGGCTCTCGCTAACACGGATAAAGTCCTAACATCAGTGGAAGAAGCCGTAAAATTTTCCGGAAACTCTCGAGAGCACATTGTCTCCACAAGCAAAGCATCAAGTGTTATAGGGGTATAGGATTTTTGCCATTTAACCATTGCAAAGTACAGCAAATAAAAAGCGACTCCTGGCCTGAGTTGTTCGCATTATGATGTCCTCCTTGACGACATTGAAATTAAAAACGGCTATATAAACTCCGGCGACAGCTTGAGTCACACCTGTGTTGTGAGGGTAAGAGATGTTTACGGGGTGGTGAATTGCTTTACTCTAAATCCGATTGCATTGAAGCGCTTTTGCGCCGGGTGGCACTAAATCCCGCGAAGCCTTCTATTGCATTTTATCGCAAGACCGAGCTCCCGGCGGATGGTAAAACAGGCATAAAATTTTACGCCCCAATGTGTCACAATTTAGCGAGCCCGCTAATTTAATTTTCATCCCGATATCACCAAGGTGGTTTAGCTGATTTTACCGGAGCACTCGCATGCTTCGGAGATACGGCGCGTTATTTAATAATAATAAGAACGTTTATTCCCAACTTGTGTGTGGCATACCGTCTGGCATGATCATAGTTTCAGTCAGGATGGAGCATGACTGGTGGATTTGTGGGGGTGCGGTTTGCACAAAAAGAGGACAATGTCAGTGGGGAATACCCGACGCTATATTAATAACAGGTTATTTCCCAACTTGTTGGGAAAAATGGGCATGAAGTTCGACTAGGTCAAAGACAGTCAGGTGACATGAACTAAAACTGGAAACCATTGCTGGCCATGAGTGACCTTGGGTGGTTAGGTAAATGGCCACAGTCATAGCGAGCAAAAGTTGAGATGGAGATGGGATAATTCGAATTGGGAGCACATGGTAAGTTTTGTCTCAAAAAAGTGGTTTAATCTGAAAGTGTGCAGACTTACTGGTTGAACTGTTATAGGGAAGTCAGGTACAGGGGGATGGGTTGGATGGAGGCAAGTTGCTAACGCATAGGGCGACCTGAACTCCGTGTGCGTATTTGAACTTGTGCAACAGGCAAGCCGAAATTGCAGCAGAAAAGCCAGGCTAGCCAAATTTGAGAGAAAATTTATTGGTTACGGAAGAGCTTATCTCAGATAGCGGCCGGATGAGAACTGCTCGAATTTGTGGCTACAGGCTTTAGGGGGGAGGGGGTTGCGGGCGAGATTCTTGAGAAGATAGTTGCGGGAGTGCCATCGCACTGGGTAGGACAGTGCCATGCCATCATCGCACTGACATGCTTCGGTTTATGGACAACCCCTTAACGGGAGAAGGGATACGCAGTTCCGTGGTGAGACGCCGGTTCTGGGTGAGACGGAGGTTGACACAGGGAGTCATGCAGATGTAGACTCACGGATAATTTCCCTTTTGTGACTGGACTGTGTGAGTGTAGACCGGGCGCCAGCTAGTTCTAAGGGGTGTTTGGGCAACTGCGGTCGATGATTGAACCTTTGGAAGCGGGGCGAAGCGAAAGAAACAGAATGAAATCAGTAGCGCGTGGTGGGTGTTAGGAGGCATGAGATACAACGGCTTCGATAGAAAAAATCTAAAAAGGGATGACAGCAATCTAAATGAACCCAAGAAAGGTGAATACGCTAGTTGATCTAGAAGCCAAGTACTAGCTGGGCCAGAGTAAGTGCCCATCTAGTGAGGAATTTCCCAGGACACACAAGTTCACTAGCCTTAGTTCCTTATATATCCCTCCAAAGTCACCAGGATGATATGCGAAGTGCAGGCTGTTGGATACATGTGAGGAGCTTAACTGACACAGGTGAACTTACAAAAAGATAATGGGGAAAATGACAACATTGTTCATCAAACTACATTGGCTAGTAAGGTCGAGACTCAGGGATGGGGGCTGCTGTGCGCCAGAAAGTCTCATGGGGTGAAGGGAATGTAATTGTCATTTTGTTCTACCTCAATTTAGAGGAAGCATGGGGGATCGGAGCACGTTTCTGACGGCGTGTCCTTGTGGACTGACGGACAGTTGATAACACCCTATTCTGCGAGGGGAAATTAATATCGAATATAGTGAGCCGATCAGAAAGAATAGGAAGACAATAATTTTCCGACTAGTGGGGGTAAAGAGCGGTAGCTAAGACCGAATTGAATTCGCAGCCAGAGACTACCTTCGGTCTTAGTTCAGGTTAGCCGGCTTCATCTTTGAGCGTGTGGCACCTCATGCACATTGTCCTCCTTTCTTTGGGTGCCTACAACCGCGTAATAATTAGCATGCTTCGTTGGTTGTAACCTTCCCTCCCCTGTCCTGTTACCTTCCGCTTTCAGGTTGTAAAGACCGGACCACACATCGATCGCCATGTTCTCTATACGTTGGGAAGAAAACCCATTATTAGTGTTATTGTACTTGTATATTGGATAATGACCACTGCTTATGAGGCTTTTCGTTTTCCGCGCAGTTAACCATGCCTACATATCTCGCCACTCATGCTTTTACTGTGATTGTACGATTATGATCATGTTTGACGGTAGGTCATCCACCAGTGGGGAGTGAACATTATTATAATTGTGGTTGTTATTGTTATTATTATCAGAGGGCTTTGTTTACGTAAGCCACAAGTTCATTACAACGTGAACGCGGCAGACAACAGCACAACCGGGAGGAAGTTACGGCTAACGAGGCGTGTTTACGACGTGAAAATTTACCGAAGTTTCGGGAAACAAAATAAACTAGGACGGCCAGACCAATGACGACGTCGGCCAGCGAAATAAGACTGAAGAACATTGCCATCCATTAGTGACCTTGAGTGGTTAAGTGAATGGCGAAGGCCACGAAAAACAAAAATGGGAGGTGCCTTGAACGCGAGATGCATTGTGCTGCAAAGCTGTTGCGAATGTACTAAAACTTTTGCGTCAAGATGTTGCATTTCTTTGCATATGTACTCAGACCAAAACTTACCCTCGTCCGCCGTTATTTTTCGCGATTTGTTTTAATTAATCTCCTTTAAAAATTTTTCCCGCACATTCGACTTTGAACTTGCTGTGCTGTGGCTGTGGAAGTAGCCGCATCCTAGGCGCACACCCAAAACTTTTTTCAAATCGTGGTTCGAAAAAATGAAACTTTAACATAAAGTTTTAGCATTTGATGTTAATTATTCTGGCGCCTAAGATCTTACCCGGCGGCCGCAGATTTACTGGAAGTTATTCAAACGGACTCGGAGCCCACTGTGGGTGCGGAATTGGTATTTCAGTGACTGCTAGTAGCTTCACCCGTTGTCTCAATGAAAACGGTGGAATATTTTGTGGGAAAATGTTTTCTTCGCGTGTTTCCTTACGTATTAGATTTGGAAATAACCTCAAAACAACTTAGACACTAATCACGCCCATTACGTTCACACGAACTGAAGTTGGAACGATTATTCGAAACATGGATATGAAAAAATCTTATGTTGTTGTGGCAAGCATCTTGCTGAAGCCAAAGAATTTGTCACAGCTAGTTTTTTTGTTTCCTTACGTATTAGATTTGGAAATAACCTCAAAACAACTTAGACACTAATCACGCCCATTACGTTCACACGAACTGAAGTTGGAACGATTATTCGAAACATGGATATGAAAAAATCTTATGTTGTTGTGGCAAGCATCTTGCTGAAGCCAAAGAATTTGTCACAGCTAGTATTTTTTGTTTTTTTTATCATGGCCAGCACAAGTTATATTTGTCTTAAGGCAAGGTGTGATCGTCACCGGTATATTGCGCCACTAATGGTGCCATCGGATGAACTATTTAATTTGTGCGCGGAGCAAGCAGACGGCACAACAAGATGACCACTGTTTTCAAAACCTTGCACAAATCGAACGGATTGGAACGGTCTTGTGGGTAACACGCTCATTTGACACCAAGCGGCCGTCAGCTCACTAGGTCTTCACCAAGGCTGCATCCATGAATGCAGCCGTGGACGCGTATGGCCCTTGAATCTTAGGGATCAAGTCTACACTACTTGGTCTTACGACTGACAACTAAACACTCCTCTTTGGCTCCAACTTCGACGCACCCAATGATGCAAATTGTTTGCGAAGCCCATTATGGAATCACTGATGTGTACATGGCTTCCTCGTTAATTCCTAGCCGACTAATTCAGCACGTAATGAGCTCACTTTATTTTAGTAAGTCTCAGGTCCAACGTGGACGCCGACCTGGGGTTGTGGACAAAGGAATTTGTTAAGCAATTGGTGAGTTAGACGCTCCAACAACGTTTTATTATTTCTTTTGAATAATATCGCGGAAAAAGTGCACGAGGCGCAATTGTTTATACATTCGTTTCGAAAACCATCTCGAATAAAAAACTGAGAAGTGGTTTGACATGTATGTTTATAACGATGCAAACAATAGAGGAACATGATTGGTTAAGTGCGGTTGTGTATTCCTCAGGCATGTGGTGTTGGCAGGTAGACGACGTATGGATATAAGGACCGCCGTCGGTCGTTGGATTGGTCTATTATGCATAGTTGGGATATTATAGTCAGTTACGAGCCTGTGCACGGGCTAGGCAGTGACTTTAAGCAGCCTCGTCAGGAGACATCGAGTATAGTTATGACTATGACGGACCGTCGTTAGCCACTGAACTGGGTCACTGAGTATAGTTGAATCCTCATACTCAGCGTTGCACATAGACACAGGCTTTGAAATTAAGGGAAGCTAGGTGATATCGACCACATTTACGAGTATGACGAGACATCGTTGGCCGTTAGATTAAGATATCACGCATAGTTGGAGCCTTCTTTTAATCGGCCCGCATAGAAAATGGCCTAGTGTTTACTGCTGATAGCAGACAAGCGAGAGCGCGCACAGTTATGGGTTTGATGGGCCATCATTGTAAGTTAGACACTATGCAGAGTTGAGGGTTAATAATGAGCGCCAAATATGGGCACCTGCACAGCAGATTCAAAAAGTATTCCCGCTGCTCCAAAAACACACGTCCTACGGGGTTCAAGGGAAAATCTTTCGCTGGATCAAGGCGTGCCTATCAGACAGATCATTCCGAGTGAGACTAGGCTCGACCTACTCTTCTCCAGTGCCGGTCTCCATTGGAGTTCCTCAAGGCTCCGTCTTGGGACCACTCCTGTTTCTGATCCATGTCAACGACCTCCCAGACGTTCTTGCGAGTCCATGTCTACTTTTTGTGGACGACTTGAAATCCTGGAGTTCCAATGCCGGTGCCCTCCAAATGGATGTAGACGCTGCCAAGCAGTGGTCGTTGGACTGGCACCTTCCTCTGAGTGATGAAAAGTGAGTCCACATGTCGTTTGGAGAGGATTCAGCAAATGCCTTTGTTATGCATGGTGAAAAGGGACCAGAAGACATCATGAGATAGATGCCAAAAAGGATTTGGGCATTTGGGTCGCCTCAAACTTGTCCTTCCCATTGCACCATGAGAAGTCGGCCCGAAAGGGCATTCGCCAGTTTACGAATGATTCGGCGGACCTTTTCATGTATTACTCGCACGGACTTCCGAATACTCTATGGGGCCTACGTCAGACCGCTCCTGAAGTACGCCAGCCAAGTTGCCCACTCAACTGGAGTACCGTCGCCTCCGAGGAGACCTAATTCTTACTTACGCCCTGTTTGAACAAACCTTGGCAAACAGGTTTTTTACCGTTGACCCAGGAAACACCCGGCGGGGGCATAGTAAGATAATTTTCAAGCTTAGAGCACACACATTCATTAAACAAATTTTTTTCTCATTTCGGGTAGTGGGTGCGTGGAATGACCTTCCTCCGACGGTTGTCCACGCTCCTTCTACAGCGCAGTTTAAAGCACTACTAGACATTTACTTATGCGAATCCTTGCGCTAGCAAGCATGCTGCCGAGAGCATAAAGAGCAGTGCTACACCCTTTATTCACTTGTGCCTTTCAGTTGAACGACAGCCACTGACCGACAAAAACAAAACCGATCCGGGAAACTTGGGCAAAAGCCTCTATCCTGTGTATCAATCAGTGAGTCCGTGAAAGCGACATCGCCTTCAGTTGCCAGGATGAAGCCCGTCGTTCGCCATTACATTAGGTATGTGTACGTTGTTTTGGCCTTGTATTCATGGGTTCGCTGAAATATTAGCCCGGTGTTTACCACGAGTAGTAAAGATAAGCCACAGTCAGTACAGTTGGGAGTACGACAGATTAGGTTGGGTTAAGTTACCGGTTAATCAACGCCGCAGGTGGACACGGAACTTTCATTTACTATAGGTAGCCGGGTAAGGTGACATCGAATACAGGAATGAGTATGATAGGCTATTATAATAGGCCATAACGCACAGTTGAGGCCCCATTTTTGCCGGCCCGCATTGATACTGGCCTGTTGTTTACTACAGGCAATAAAGATAAGCGGTATCGCGTAAGGTTGTGGGTCAGAAATACCGTCTTCAGTCATTGGATTATGTTACCGTGCATACGTGAGGTCTCATGATTAGCGTCACACGCCGACACGGGCCTAGCAGTTACAAAAATATTCGAGATGAGTGACAACGCGTTGAGTTATGAGTATACGGGGCCGTCGTTGGTAATTATGTTGGGCTGCCGTGCATAGGCGAGGCCCCATAATCAGCGTCATATTCTTAGTAGGAACAGCACCTGAATATATATCGTGACGCTATATTACAGCTTAGTTTCGCACATCATCTACAGAGATGGCGCTCGCGTCGCCACTTCACCGTTCATGCTGTTGTCTAACAATGTTGCACTTATTGGAAGTTGAGATCCATGGAAAAATGCGTTATGACCAGGTTCGCCGAACAACATCTTCCCATTTGTTAAATCTGAGGTGTGCAAAGCAAACAAACGTCAACAACCGGTCTTCCGGGGTGAAACTTGTAATAGAAATTCCTAAAGAGCACCGAAGAACATCGAAATATACTGAAGTGGGGTTTCGTGCTTTATGTCACGTAAACCGGATGCAAATGCGGATAAGTGATGGTGCATGACCTTGAAATTTTGCTCACTTAAACAAAATGCTTCGAGCAGCAAGTCACCAGAAGGTGCGAATGAATCAGACTGACTTCCTGTTAAAGTCACAGTTTCGAAAACCTTATAGCATCGGCGAGAATAATTTGAGTGTGCTTTCAGCCGACGGCTTAGAAGTTGCTTGACACGCATTAACTGAGAAATTAGGGGCTGTACCCTCTCATCCTCCACGATATTGGAGAAGGCGTTTGATCTACACACGAATGATTACTATGTAGTACTTGTGCGTTCATCCAGTAATCGAATTTAGTTTTGGGTTACGAGTGTGTGTGCCTCAAATGCAGCGGGCGACCTTCATGACTAAGGGAATGTCGGAGAATCCGAAGAAGCTAGTAAGCCGAGCGCATTTGATAATAGAAAAACTGTGCACAAAGTACTGGCTGTCCGGTGAGATTTTGTCTACGGAGGCCAAGGAATGACCTGCCAGTCACATTTTATTTTCTTGAACACAATCATAAGTTGTGAAATGTTTGTACATCAATCATCGAGCAAAAGTTGTTTACAGGAATGGCGCCGTCACACATTTTGCATCCACAGGGACCGCGCAAATTTCACAATGTTCAGGGAGTTTTTCCAGATATAAAACTATCTGTAAATTCCGTACTATGTAAGTCAGTCACCTTTTGCCGCAATTCGCGGCGTATTCACATTCGGTGGTGCTTACTGACCTTGAAAACTGGCTCACTTTAAAAAATCACCAACGTTGATAATTTGCAATAATACATAAACACATACGTACATATACATATATACAAAGACATTCCACACTATGGGGTGTCAGGCCTGAAAACGACACAGCCTTTGAGAAATCAGTTCCGTTGTGCGAATACTGAACCTCCAATTACAGTTTCGCGTGGACGACAGGTGACGGTAGGAAGCAAATAGTTGTGGGAGTGCCATCAGACTGGGTATGACAGTGCCGTACTGTGATTGCAGTGGCAAAATTTTGTTTCTGGATAGCTTCGCAACGGTCGTCAAGGTTCCCGAAATCGGGGAGGGTATGCGCATTTCCGTGGCAGCTGGATCTGTGTTAGACGAGCGGATTGACACACATAGAGTCATGCCGATATAGAGTAACGCAATGCCGCAAACCGCGGGTCAGCCAGAATAAATGGATAATGAGTAATCGGGGCGTTGGGAGCGAGTCGGTCGACGTTCAAACATTGGGAAGAGAGAGAAAGGAAGAAGCAACGGGGATAGTATGAGAGCGGTAGCTTCTGGTGAGTTCCGCGTGGCATAAAATAAAACTATGTCCAGAAGGAAAAAAAACTTTAAAAGCAATGACAGTGAGCTAAATGAACCCAGGAAAGAGTTGATTTTTGTTGGCCGATCTGGAAGCCGAGGTCTCGCTGGGGATGCCAATGTGTGCAGTATCGTCAGACAGCGATGCAAGAGACTATTTTTGGTGCTACTAGTTGTGTCTCGTTTTCTGCGTCGAGTGTCAGTCAATCAGAAAGCGTCAGGACAGGGCCGAAGTAGGTGACTCAATTTGAAGCCGGAGTATTAAGAAGTGAGTCTAACCGCTGGGGGATTAACTGGTAGGTTAGACAGGGAAAGGCCCTACTTTTTAGCTCAGTAAAAGAATCCAGTCATGGGTTCTCTGTTGCGCAAAGTGGGTAAATGTCAGCAGGGATACCAGTCAAATAATGACGGTTGAGCAGCACTCTCCGAGGTGAGAACTGTAGGGTGACTGATATTCAATGAGTGAACTTAACAGAAAGTTAAAAGTATCGGCCGATAGTTACCGGGTCACTGCTGTAGGTGCCAAGAAACAAATGGTGCATGGCAAAGTCAGCCAGCAGACGCTGGTCGTGACTGCTGGTGTTTAAGAAATGGTGAGGACTTTACCTTTTCTACGTATCGCTTCAGAGAAGAACGTGTGTATTACGCCTGGCTGATATAGTGGAATTAAGGTAGTTCAACCCAAACCAGGACGAGGGTGGCGACACCTTGCATGTTGATGTGAGCCATGAGGCTCGTGGAGTATCTTCAGACTGCCTCATGCATATTTTTAGCTCAACCAGAAGGATGATCGTCATTCTTTTTTTATTTCGTGGTGTTTCCGGACAAGTGACAACCAGGACAGGTCAAATCCAGCCACAGGCAAACAACAACAGTACACCTTCGTGGAATTCTTGAAGTAAAAACTAGAAGCGAAATCACCGGCAGTGGGTGCTGCACCCATGCTACTGCGGGGCGGTGAATCATGGTGTAGCGTAACAGGACGGCCATCTTTGCGGGACGTACCCATCCCCCAGCAGTTATAAATGTGGTTTGTGCACTACTGAATAACTCCGGCTACCAGATATTTTATCCGATCAGGGAAAGCCAGGCCAGTTAAAAGGCTCCGTCATTTCAAATAGGAAAACAGGAAACAGCCATTGGAAGAGGCAAGTCTCCGGGGGAATGAAACGGGAACAAACTTTTGAGCCACGAGAGTAGAATGGAGATGTTCACTGTCTGTGTGTTATGGGTAAACGACAACGCAGCACTGATGTGGACCGCTATGTCGAGTGCAGGCGCACGAGAGTGTTACCAGTGTGTGAATGAGTGGGGCGTGGAACAAAACAAGTATTAAATTCATTGCGCATATTCACACTCACTAATAGCATGTTGAATTTACGGAATGTCTACTCACAAATTTTTACATGAAATGCGCGCACAAATTTACTAAATGAGGTGAAATTTAGTAACACAAATTTTGGGCAGTGCCGTATAAATTATGGATTTCCCTTTGTTTCAAGGCCCCACAAAATTCCATGGGGTCAGCTGAGAGGTCCTTCTGCGTTATGGAATAATTAAGGTGGCCGTATAACCACGCTGGAGATTGCCTAAGTTTAGAAATGCAAACAAATGGGAAAATACAACAGTGCAGCGTCGAAGGCTGACCACTGAATACGCTTATTAGTCAACTTCAACTTTTGAGCTAACCAGCCCAGGTATTCAGGAAAATCGGGAAACTGATAAATTAATTCGAAAAAAGGGAAGTTACTTGGTACAGTTGCTCCCTTGAAGGCACATTGCAGCCTCTCAGCTGAAACATTAATAAGGACAGCAAAGTTTAGCATCGTCCGAGTTGCTAAAAAAAGGTTACAACCCTTACCGCTGAGGATATATATAGCTACCGCCGGAAGTTTTGGCCAACTTTGCTGATTAGGTGACTAATATTTTGTTTTTTATTGTGGTATATGATATGCCTTTGGTCCTGGAAAGACTGCGAGTCAACTGAAGGTCAACGTAGCCAAATATGCTTCTTCAGATGGCGGCCGTTTGTCCGCTTCCGGATGGAATAAATGTCGACGAAATATGCCACAAAATCTTTTGGGTGTTGTTATATCTACTGATTCGTCAATCTGTGGTATCTGCTGCTGTCCCGCTTTAGTGCCCAATGTCGGAGAAAAAAGACTCACAGAAGGGAACAAAACCGCTATATTCCGAACAAACGAGTGCGAGAGCAAAATTTACAACGGCCCCACGCTATTTAAATTAGACTTTCTGACATTGGTCGAGGCTATCTGATAGGCGTTAATGAACATCCATCAAAATCGATCGTGCCTCTATGGAAAGCCTGAACACATTGGGTCGTGCTTCTGTGGCGTGCAAGATAACCCATCAGACTTTGTTGAATTGATTGAATGACTGACTGGCCTGGATGCTTGCCAGCTTTCCTGTTGCGTATTTGGTGGTGCAGTAGGTCACGGATGTTCTGAGGTTGCTTTTAGGAGTCTGACCTTCTTGATAGGTGTCTTTTCAAAACAACTAATATATTGCCTGAAAAAACGTGCTGTTCACTTTCCTGATCACAAAGGACATAGATACCAGACGTGTGGTTATGTCGGCCTGTAGAAATCGTTCAGTTTGCTCCCATGCGTAAACTGTTTGACTTGTTTTTGGGAAACTCTAAGTGAACAGCATAAGGTAAGGACATTCGTGACGGACAAACTGGATGCACAAAGTTTGGCAGCAAGAGTAGTGCTTGGCTGCTACTTTCGTAGCAAATATTCTTTTGGGAAGCCCGTATTTATCACATATTATCCACTTCTTTTGTTCACGGACACTGCAAACAGCCATCACCTGCTACTTTGTGTAGCCAGCTGGGACGATGCTGTAGAGTATCCTATAATCATAACTGTACGGGAGTGCACAGTTGTTACATGATCTTCACCTGCTGAGCCACATTTGTCCACGATTTATCTCCTACCTTGCGGTCAACATTTTTACACCACTCGTTTATGGGCCGTGGCTCACAATATGAAATTGCTCATTTTAGACACATGACCAACTACCATATGGAGAACGGCTACCTGAAAAGTTGGGTGCAACTCCAAGATCATGTCATACAGAAGGTGTTTCGGACGCTGAGTGGCTTGTTTGGCAATATGAGATGCATACGTTCGACCGACAGGAATTCTTAGAGGGAATCGACCACTTACTGAAAGTTGCTTCTCGAATGACACGTAAGCGCTTTCCCTTGATTTAAGGCACTTGGGAACTTGACTTCAATGACTTCAACTTCAGATTGTCGGAACAAACGAGCTGAGGTATATTTACGTTAACTAGATTATAGTTAGTCGTGGGAACACGTAAGTGCCTGCAGACGCCTGACACCTGTGCCGATAAATACGCATAACGAGCTGATGTATATTTACGTTAACTAAATTATAGTTAGTCGTGCGAACACGTAAGTGCCTGCAGACGCCTGACACCTGTGCTGATAAATACGCATGCCTCTTCCACCATGCGGTGTGGCTTCCCCGCATGCCATTGTCCTCCGTATCTAGAGACTACTTCGTTCCAAGCAGTAGGATATATGATTCGTAGATGTTTCCGTACGTTGCTTCTCTACTAGCGGTGATTTTTGGAATACAACCTACCAAAACAAGGTATCCTTGTTGCAAATGTTCCCAAGCCAACGCCGCCAACTTTCGGTACCTTGTGTAAACAACTGAGCGAGTGGCTTATGAACCTGACAGGCTGGAACCCAGCAGGGACACCACCGTCATTAAGCAGTTGATCTCTCAGGAGCAAATCCAACGTTCGACGTCTGCGCGTGCCGACATACTGTTGGTGGCTGAGGACAGTGCACCTCAACCAAGATGGCAGTCTAAAGACGCAAACGTGGGCTTTTGTGAGCTTTGTAACCAGCTGACTAGCAGCAGTGACCGTTGTTGTGCAACGGATCATAAATCATCCCACGTCGGCCGTTGTGATGACGAACCATACCTGCTGTGGAATGATGCTCCTCAGACTTGTCCTACGGGTGAGTCCGCAGATGAGTAACATATTTTCAGTGCCTATCCCCCGGCTGGTCAAGAAAGCGCAAAAATGTACTTTCCACCTTCGCCCTGCAACGAAGAGATATGTACGTCCCTCAACAACCTGGAACACGCTGCTAACTATCGGATCCCAGGTACGAAAGCATTTATTCGTTCATGTGTTTAACTTTTGGGAATCCAAATGAGTTTATTGGCAGTTGCCAAGATGATATTTGGTCCGTTTGCCTGGTTTTAGCTGGTGGCTCTGAGACGTTTCCTCACCATGCGACGAGACGTTGTCAAGCGCACAATGACCATGTCTCCTCGCGTGGTGAGATCATATTTGTTGGCCAGCCTGGATGTATTAGTCGAAAGCCAGTCAATTAAAACCTAATTCGCTCCTTCGTCGTCATTCATAGAGATTGGACGAGTTCGGTTCCTTCAATCCAAATATTCACTCGTAAAATGATTTACCTTAAGACGGTTTATCGCCCTCCAACCTACTTCGAAGTCGAGGAACTGAGTTAGCATTTTTTGCTGGTTCTATGGCCTAAGTAGAGTTATTGAAACTGTCGTATCAATGCACTGGAGAGGACGAGCAAATTTCTGCCGGCTGGGTTTTTGAGTAGAAGTTCTGGATTGGACTGAATATTCTTGATGCAAGGCAATACTCCCCATCGGATTTGCATAATCAGATCAGCATGGTGAACGCTTTGTTTTATCCGGGCGATTTCGTTCAACCCTTTGAACTCATTCGTTTTTGTAGGTTAAAATGCCACAGGTAACGTAACAAAACATATGAAGCGACCAACATTTCAGTCACTTACATTATGGTCTGTGTGTTGTCAGTCAAACTTCTGGAATAACTGGTTTGCAATGGTTTGTTCCAAAGACTAGTTCAAGGATAGTTCAGTTTTACCGTAACCGGATACAACCAAAAGGGTTATCAGATTACCGTTTGTTTAAAACGGAAATCGCCTATCGTTTTCCTGTTTGTCACGCCAAGCATCTGAAACTCAGGTGGTGAACCTTGCAGCAATCCTTTTCAGATATACATCTTTGTTGTCAGTGCTTCTGGGCTGTTTGGCATGCGTTGGACGGAACCTCGTCTTAAACATCTAAATATTCTTGGATTACGAATGTACTACCATTAACTAAAAAGTTTCGTACTATTGAAAATCATCAATGACGATGAAAGCCCCATGCACGCATCTTGGATTTTCGACATGAACTAACTTTACTCACAGGACAAACTTTCTTTTGAAACGTTACACTGGAAAAAGCATCTCTCATCTTGAGCACTTAATTTCCAACTTCCTCAGAATTTGTCGTAAAATAGTTCTGAATTGCTTATTTCGGCGGGTTTGAAAAGTTCGTGTTGGTCCCCCAATTTTGACTACAATCTTCATTTGGCTCTAGTGCTGATTATGTTTCCACTGGTCAGACGAGATCTGCTAACCGGACGTCACGATCTGAAATTACTTAGTTGCACTGAATCTCATCACACCTTCTACCTCAAAAACTCGGGCAGGAGTCGTTATTTTTTACCTTTTGTGTACTCTTACTACGACTGTGTCAAAAACCCAGCATTCGAACAACCCGAGTCACCTGATTCTCCCTCAAAAACTCGGGCAGGAGTCGTTATTTCTCACTTTTTGTGTACTCTTACTACGACTGTGTCCAAAACCCAACCTTCGAACCACCCGAGTCACCTGATTCTTAGCACGGAGTGCTTCACATTCTTTGGTCTAGTGAAACATCTGATCCCTGACAAAAGGTTTGAACTCTGCAAGACCCCAGCTCATCTCCGACTGATTGATTGACTGACTGATTGTTGAGCAATTGGAATGAAGGAACTAATCAATGCGGTTCAATTTATCAAAGTTAAAGGCGTTGGCAATGCGAGTGTTTGTGATGCCCATAACGACGCGGCTCTAATGCAGTGACATGCCATGGAACACTTGCGCGGCAAAGGTTGTGAAAAAATCGATTGAGGAAGGCCACCAATTTAATGATCTATCAGATAAGAACTGGATCAATGAACGGACCAGTCACACAGACTGGAACAGGTTGTGCACAGCTGTTTGTTAGGAAACTAATATTCTTTGTACAGAGGAAGATGAAGGGATGGACAAGAGGTCAGTCATGCGATGGGGAGGCGTTTGGGGCCGATAAGTCCAGATCAGCTGGAAAGAAGTCGCTTGCTGCAAAACTTTGCCTATAGGTAGGAGATTGCTGAGAAAACCGAGGAAGATGTCGATGGTAAGTGGGCTGGTTGGGTGGTTGTGTCCTATCCAACACTAGATCAGTTGTAATGGAAAATGAGCGAACCGAGACTGGTGGATACAACTCGGACCCGGTGTTTGGTCGAAGAGGGGGAACCTGTGGAAGGGAAGATCGGTGAATAGGCAAAATGGTAGTCCTGAATGTTGTTTCTGTGGAACAAGTTGGGGAGAAAATTAGTGTGGATGATGTTGGTATGGTTGTCGTCGGGTTTACAGAGCATGTTCGGTCCATCAACCGCGACGGCTTTCTTACCACTAACAGTGAAGTACGACTGGGGCGGTTGGATGCGATTAACCTACTGCTTGATTCCGCGTGGACGCTTGTTATCGGAGTCCGAGCGTGACCAGACGATATGGGATTAGATTTTTGCGATGGCATTTCATCTTCCATCTTTTGGACACTTGGGGTAAGTGGGTCATCGAAAGAGGGATTTGATCTAGACGCATGAGTCGGAATCTGTGAGGTCTCGGTTTGTTGCTGGCCAAAGTAATCTTCAGAGTCACCCATCTTCCAATGTCCAGCTGAGTCACGCAAAACCTCAGACGCCCTCTGGTTGCAAGCCCCAGAAGATGTGAATGATCTGGAAGATGAGGAGCCACTGTTGTTCGTGAAAGCCACAGATCCCACCTGACTATTGGTTTCCGAAGAATTCTGCCGATAATATTGCGCAATCGTCTGACCAGAACGTATGGATTGTTGCATGTTGAAGTTCGTGACATCGGTTGAATAGGCCTGTGTCGTTCCGACACGCCTCTGCCAAGCTGTATGAAGTAACGTACCTTGTGATTGGGAGATTGAAACTCGGGGAACCTGTGTTGCTGCACTGTTGGCATTTTCATTGTTTTCACTCGACGAACATGCATCCGAAACGGAACAAAATGAATCTAATGGATGCACCCTGTTAGACAATGCTAACTTCGGCGACCGATGGCGCTTAGGCTGTCTTTGTAAGAGCCACGAAGTGGGTGAATGCAAGTGACCAGGTGAAGTGGTCGTTTCGGACGAGCGGAAGTCATCAGATACGCTCTCCACTGTATTGTTTCCCCGCCCTCGTTTTCCCAATTCTCTAGATTCTATGTTATCCAATAATTCATTTAAATGTGAATCAACTATGTTCATGCGTTCTAAAATTTGTCCAACATCCTTGCTGAGGTCGGATTGCATTTGAACCAAACAATCAAGGATGGTACGGTTCGATGCCTCCAGAGTTTCTATCCGTTGAGCAAGTGTCATTTGGTCTACCGACATCAGGTTTTTGTTATTGGTGGTGGGTTTCTCTGTGTGAATCCCAGAAAGTGGTTGTTTCAAGGCATGTACTGTTGACGACTGACTGTCTTTTTCGGGCTCCTCTCGTATTGTTGTGACTCTCGCCCACTTAGATTGTGGCCTCCCCGCAGCGGCGCGTTTCGTCTCCTCTGGGTCAGGTAAATGTGAGCTCTCGGTTATGTTCTGCTGAGACATTGTTTTATCGAGTTCGTCTAGGTTCGCTGAGGCACGTTGCAAAGCCATCCTTTTGCCCCATTTTGATGCTATCCCGTTCAGTTTTGTCACTCCAGGTGTTGGGGCCTCCGGAGTTGTAAACTTGTCCATTGTTGAGGTTCTTCTCACCACACCACCACCACCGTCACTGCCGCCACCAGCACCACCGGTTATTGCGCGATCTTCCTGATAACCACCACTTTCGCCTGCCTCACTGGTGTCACCAGCCGTCAAAGCTCTAGCTGGCTGTTCTGAATCTTGTCCATTTGGGATTGAAGAACCATTGGCTGACTGCGCATGCGATCCGATCATTCGAAAGCGATGAATCATTCGGCGAACTGGATGGTCAGCTCTGAGACCGGACAGGGGATTATCATTCTTACGATGCTCGGCCAGTTCGAACTCCCGCTTGACATCAGCCAGTTTTCGGAATATGAGCTGCAATGATAAGGGAATCAGAAAATCAATGCAAGATAGCTTGAACTGGTCCGTACATTCATCGGTCATGTCCTACACTGATTGCAGGCGTATCCGGAACTAAATGTGTGAAACTGTGACTGACCATATGAAAAAGCAGAGCTTTTGAGCCAGTCAAAAAGTGCATTTTGGGAGACTTAACGTAGACACGCTTCAAAGCTGATCGCACCAAAGACAGGTTTTCTCTCATTCGCCCCAAGAAGACCTCGATATTTTGCCAAAAGTTTGAACAGAATAGCTTCAAGGGTACTCATCAAGGTGCTTGCCTGGGGCTGACTCACGCTGATCTACGGAAAGCTATCTTTGGGTCCTATTCGAACGCCAAACTACGCGTGAGTAGATCTATGCACTCACTTGCAAACAGCATAGTTAAGAACAGTCTGAGAAGACCATCTCCCTTGTGAAATTCTCTGCCTTACTTCACACTTAACACCAAATTAAGTCAACATGTAATATTGTAATAACATAATATAGTATAATGTATTATATTATAAATATTATAATGTAATACATGGCTTTAGGCCCAAAACCCTTCGAAACCTTCCTCCGCCTACACCCTTTGTACAGCTCATCAAGAAGGTGAAACACCCGGATTACCACTTGAAAGTAATCACGGAGAAACGATTAAGATGAGAGTTATTCTCCCGTGAACATCAAGTCCATTTGCACGTGAGTGTATAAGTCTTTTAGTGCATAAGCGTACGTAAAACATTTCAAGACAAATAATCTGCAGGCACTGATGCTTGGAATTCTGACTTGGATTAATCAAAGCCGTGACTCTACCTCATGGTAACGCCAATGGCACCGTTCATTTTTTCACACTAAATCACGCAGTACAGCTTTCTGATGCTCAAGTTATCGGCGAAATAGTGGCGGTCTTCATGAGGTTGCTAGAAGGACTCTTGCATTTCTCTCTGACTCAGACAGTGAGCACAACTCAATCAAGCTTTCTAAGGACCATGTAGCAGGTCACGCATAATTCAAAACCGTGAGCAGCCAATGCTCCTCTCCATTGTCGATTGTCGCGGTGGTCGACCGCACTATCGCTCACGGTCCCTTGTGTAATACTGTTCTACTCTGGTAGTGTCACAAATCTTAGTTTTTCCAACTTTAAAATTGTGCCATTGACTCGATGGCTTGTCATAGCTACCCTCAGTTTAGAGCGGATTTACAGTTAAGAATGCCATTAGCTAATCAGGTGAGGGTGTTCCCTTTAATGAGGTCTCGGAATGGCAAAATTCTGTATTTTTCCTGATTTCTGGTAAAAGTCAAACAGCAACACTCTGTGGTCTTCGAGAGTTTCAGTGAACATCCCCCGAGAGCTTCTACTCCACACTCACATCAAGGCAGTCACAAGTAAAACGTTGGCTCCATGCACTCGTGCGACGCACAAAAGTTCACTTGAAATAACCTTGTACAGTCCACCGGTCCAACTATAAACCTGCTACTAGCCTGCTGCATAAAGTATTTAGCGGTGGCTACATTGAAAATAGCCATAAAGTTTCACACCGAAAATTCACTCAGAACTACATAGGAATTCAGCACGGTGTAATCGACTTGAAAACCGATGTTTGGGATGTGCAGAGACCAGTTAAACAGCCCGAGAATCCACCGACAGCATGATGAGGTTCTTGTTATGACGTAAGAAAATCAATAAATTTAGGGTTTTTTTTAGCGAATATACACTCATTTGCAAAGTAATTCACTTTTTTTCGGGAGACTCATCTGAAACCCAGCTGAATCTGTGATGTTTTCAGGCGACTGATTGTGCTGCACCAGGCAGCCTAATATTTCAAGTAGAACATAAGGTTGACGGAAACCTGGGGGCTGCGCCTACCTGATGAGCCCCAAAAAGAGCGAAACAGGTCGTGAGCTCTCGATGGATTTTCAGCAACCTTATGAGCAGTACATTACAAAGATATACATGTATTGCAATATCTCGAATATCGTTCCAAGTGAAACATGGGGCGTCCTGGTGCAGCAAATTCAGTTGCCTGGAAACATCACAAACGAGAGATTCAGCTGGGTTCCACATGATTCTCTCGAAAAAACAAAATTAGCCTGCAAGTGAGTGTATATTAGCTAATTTCGTGCAATTTGGTGTCAAGTAGAACATAAGATTGACGGCAAACCGGGGACTGCGCCTACCAAAGTCGGCCATCGACCGCATCGACTAAATACTTGGTTTGCACTTACTCTTGTCTTCAGGTCGTATGTAAGCACCAGGTTCCGTGCGAAGCTGTTGGCGAAGGCCGAGTAGAAGTTGAGCACTTGCAGTAGACTGTCCTTCTTGATGCAGTGCAAATCACAATAGGTCAGCGCCCGTACGGTTGCCGCTGAATGACTCATACGGTTAGGTTCTTTCCAAAACGGTTCACCAAAGACATCACCGCGACCTGAATGGAAATGCATGGGGGAGGAACATCAATCTGGATAGTGTGGCAACGATACTGACCAGAGGGATCTTTGGTAAGCGGCACATTTTAATCGCCCCCAGAGAAACGTGAACATAAAATACTAAAGAGAACAACATGTTGCGAGGGCTTCTCGATAGACAGCCACCCAACAAACAAAGTGACCCCGTGGAGGGAAGTGTCTCTCGTAATGCAAAAATTTGTTAGACAAATGCATAGTCTGACCACAGTAAATTTGGAGCATACTTTGTTAATCTGTGGCTGTTCAGCGGAAAATTTAGGTAAGTGGCAGAGCAAACAAGAAGCAGTCTGCTGGGGGGGGTTAGTTGATCCAAAGCAAAGGAGAAACCATGAGCGTCTACTGTGTCACACTGGTCCTTCCGCATAGGGTGCTATCCATCGGAAGGAACGCCACCAAACTTTGTAAAATTACTCGAAAACGGACCCCAGTGGATTTAGTTTGATCTCAGGGTGATCTCAGGGTTTCATTTGCATACTCCGTCCGTGTGCTTTTGACCTTTATTTGTTACGCTCAACCGCCACTCACCCTGCCGCAAAGGTACTCCCGTCCGATACTGCAATATTGGCATTTATGTGTGCAAACGGGCTCAAGTGACCTACATACACACGTGTGCCCGTGCTTCGTTTGCTGAGGAAGCTCTGATTTCCCCTGTCACGTGCTCCGTGTAATCGCACAGCCAAGTAGCATAACGAGATTGACCTCAGAAGCGATGGTGGCAACGCACACTAAAAAGACTACTTTCCAGTCGACGTTGTTTGGTGGGCGGACGTTGAGACTGCGCTGTGGCGGTTAGTGACATAGTTGCGCAATTGCTGAAGCCACGAACGTAGCCTGTTGATGTTTGTCGGGTAATGTGTGCTCAACTTTGTCTAAAAAAGTACCGGGGACCTCTGAATCTAACACTTATTTTTGATATTCGAAGGGCTCAAGGTATCGTATGGGGAGTTCGAGCAGACCGGGTAGTTTTGACAATGTAGTTCCACTCACAGGGATCGCACAGAGACCATTTTTTTTTCTCAAGTTAAGGCGTATAAACGGTGCTCGGAAGTGCAATCTAATCGGAGAAATTTCATCCACTGTGCACTAGCTTATCCGATTTCCAGGCGATAGTCACCTGTTAAACCGAAAGGGATTTCACATCTGGGTGGTGTGAAAATTCTGGTACATCCAGGTGTATGTGCTATAAATTACGCCAAAAAGTTGCTTTTTTCATGATAGTGTACACTCTGAATACCAGTTGAAAATTTTCAAAGAAGATGGAATGATGAATGACAAGGAGCCGCAGAATGGCTCTATGATAAATGACACGAAATGTCTGTCTCAAGAAAATTATTTTGCACGACGGAGTTCATTGCAATCTCTGGCAGTACCCTATGTTTTGCGACACGTGGCGCCTGAATCCCATGATTCATTTATTGGGTGACCAGCATCAACTACTGACCAGCTTCGAGTAGTTAGAACAAATCATAATTGGCGGGAAGAAAAACCAACTTGATTCCTTCTTGTCCGTTTAGAATAAAAAAACACGTAAACGAGGCCACCAAATGTCTGAAAGCAAGCAGGGGGTTGTGCACCTGTGCACGCTAATTTGCCACTCTGTCCTCATTACATGACCACTGGATGAGTGTTCAGGAATAGGATATGTGTAGTTGGAGACTTCGTGGTACAGCACAGTTGTGCTGCCTATTCATGGTAGTGGAAGAGGGACTGGGATGCATGACTGCACGAATATGCACACACAAATCTAAAGTAGAATCCGATCCGCTGGATGAAGCAACCGGATGAGCGTTTGTGTCCTCTTGTCAATGATGCCTCGCAAATCCTGTTGTCCAATGATTTGGCGATGCAATCAACGCATTCACGACTGCTCAAAAGTTATGGCGGATCAATATTCATAACGCAAATTGGCTTTTTCTGAAGGGAATCATGTGGCTTCAAATAAGGTGGACTTTGGTAAGCTTTACTCTGATCTATAACCATTGGAATCACTATGGGGGTGTAATCTCGATTTAAGTCTGCACTCTTTCCCAACTCGTGTAGGAAAAAGCGGGACGAATTCTAATGTGCTGGATGAACCACCGTCCAGCATGCAACTTTCTCCGTGTAAACTAGGACATTCGTGAGAAACAGATAGGGACTAATGAAACCGAGATATTTGACGTAAGCAGTTCAGTAGTAAAGAGGAACTGCATCGTTGATATGTGCAATTATTTACACCTGAACAGGTCAATATGATGGCGCTTGTTTGATGAGGTAGGATAGTCCGACATCTCGGAAGACGACCTAGTAACATAGCTTGGTTGCGTCACTCGGTTGGCCCGCCATTCAGGACTTGCCAGTCAGGCAGCGCCGCAGACGCTTTTCATCTGTTCAGGAATGAAAATTCAGATGTTTCCAGCGTGCGCTGGCGGAAGAGTTGTACACACTCGCCTCGCTGCCAGATGTGCGTAGTTAAAAACACGGAACTGGCGTTGGTTATGCCCTGCTGATGAGCTCTAATAAGAGAAACACTTGATTCCAGTGGTATCCCCCTTTTTAGTGAACTCGCTAGAGTTGTTATTGTATTTGTCAAACGAGAGTCATTTGAATGTACATTCTTTAGAATCATGGAACCACTTGAAAAATATTTACCGTTAGGCCACTATGTTCAAAATGCCCTGCAAATTGAAGACTACCTGAGGCGTGTGAAAGGTGAACAAGTTTGTCTAACATGAATCCTGTAGTTATTAATCGTTCTCCCTCAAATGTTTCCCGAACAACACAATCATACTGTTTTACACCTAAAGTTGTGGAGTTGAGGACAAATCCTCTGTGCGTACACAACAAACCACTCGTTAAACGGAAGTAGTTGAAATAAACTGCGTGCATTTCAGATCATGGTGTCGAACAAACGAAGTGCGGTAATCAATTTGGGTGAAAAGATTGGCGTTTCTAACGGCCCACGCACTATATTCATAAACATTTATCGGGAAAATTCTTTCACCTTAGCAGATTTGACCCCTTTGTGTCTCCAAGTGATATGCTGTCCATTTGGAGCGAAATAGTTCAGGTTACTCGAGCGAATTTGTTGCGCCAGAGCTGCCACCAATCTGAATTGTTCAGAGACACTAAATGGTTGATAAAAAGTTCAGAATTTCGTATGTATTCGTTGTGCCCAGTTATATTTTCGTGTAGTGTACTTCATCTTCTGCGTATAATGCTATCGAAATTCTGATCTTTTCGTCGTGTTGTCGTCACAGCGACTGACCCGATTTGGGGTTCTGCAACAACTATTGGAGTTGAAGTGTGTGTGAAAACACAGATGTTTTGTCAACCGAGTACATCATTCGGAAGTCACGCACAACGTGCAAGTGTCTTTTAGGAAAACTGATAATGGCGCTTCCTATAGCAGTTATCAGTCCTTATGTAATATCGTTCACGAATACGTCACCAATATTCCGGAACGATTTCATTAACGGTTGCTATAACTATGCTTGCAACAGTTCCTTCGAAGACGTAATTCGTTTAGGCAAAAACTATAGATGCCGCGTCCCGCACAGCATCATAAACGACATTTTGACTTGCAGCGCTGAGTTGTCTTCCTGAACGTTTACTCACAAATATGTATGTTTGGCATTGATGTGTGTTGGAGTGCTGAAACTTTCAAACCCATAAAACTCCTTCTTTACGATCAGTCATTAAATTTTGGTTGCCAGGTAATAGTTCTACTCTTGTTTGTCCAGAAACAACCATCGTATGGTTACACTACCTAACTACTTTTTTCCTCTTTTCCGGTGACTAGGACATGTTTTGTTCGGCGTATTATTGATCTTGTACAAAGTCGCACTGCAAGCCGGTTAGTTTTTGTCAAGTCTCAGTCCAACCCACAGTTCTAAAGTGATTAATATCTCTTGAAGTTTTCAACTTTTCTCGCTGTTTTCCCTAGTAAACATGGTTTGCTCACGCGCTGCTGCGGTGTGCATTTGTTCGCTTGTTTATCTGTCCCGTGGCTTTCGGAGTCTCGTTATTCAAGCAACTACTGACCGGAAAGCACAGCGGCAACAAAAAAACAGCCGAGGTCCATGCCATACATCTCATAATCCCCTGAGGCTTGGTGTTCATTTTTTAATCTACACCGCGTGCTATTTTTACAATCCAATGAGGAGTTGCCTAGGACTTTACGATGGGTTTTGTTTTAATCCTGTGGATAACGACCGAGATGTGGAATGATTCATTCCCCCTGTTTATGGCATTGTTTCCCAGGGTACGAAACTTAGATATTCAACTTTCTAGATGAGAAGAACACAACAACGAGGGTCAGTCGATTTGTCACGAGATCCAGTGGAGAAAGACATTAAAGGACTCGCTAACCTGTTTTCAAGCCAAGACGAAAGACTTGGGCAACTGGGTCACCACGTGTCTTTGGATCTTTCGATTTTCAGGTCGCTCTTATCTACGAAGGAGTTCTCATCTTATTTGGGGATGGTAGAGGCATCCTCCTTGAGTATTACTTTACAAAGCGTTGTACTGTTTTACAGGTTGCAGGTCTGGAGTGCTTCTATGTGGGGTGTGTTCGCTTTTCGACAAAAAAACACTGTTACTGTGGCTGCCCGTGATTCCGCAGACAGCGTGAATTCTGTGACCGTGCAGCCGCTACCTGAAGGAAATTAAATATGCCGCCTGAATAATTGCACAACTGAGTACTCTGCCAATATGTCTCACGGGTTACGGCACGAAGTTACTGTCTAGAAGGTCCGTGGTTCGAACCCAACCTCAGCATCCGACTGCTCTTGTCTAGGCTTTAGCAAACTGACAGCATCAAAGCCCTTGCACTTCTTCCTGGGTGGCATGGCAGCCATGCCCTGAAAGGCTGTCACAACCGACTGATTTTTAAGATCGTTGCTTTACTACTGTCTGCTGAACGATACTGTTTTTATGAGAACTACTCAAACGGACCGAGGTATGTTTCTCTATCCGTCACCTAGTAATCATTCCCATTCGCCCGATACTTTTGACATCGTGCTGAGATATTGAATGAACTTTCTTGTTCTGGTGTTTGCTTGCAAGCCTACAATTTTCCAGGATCAACGTGTGAGTAGTATGTGAATACGAATTTGGAATTTGCCATTCTAAGTGCGCCTTTTGCCCACTCGCGTCACCAGGGGCTGTGTGTACATGGTTGTCCCTAGTTCAGGGCGACTTGCCGTTCTCTCCGGGTATGCGGCTTTACTATCAATTCTATAACCCTTTAATGATCTCTTCGGACTTGAGCAAATTTGAGCACCAATTTAGACAGAAATTCCCATAAGCTGAGGTTCACACTCATTTTATATACGTATTTGCGTACATTTGGTGCCGCATTTTGTTGAGAAATCTCCAGACTTCACAATTTTTGGTTTTGTGATTTTACGCTTTGCTCAACTGGGCTTTCCCGAATTTGTTAGGTATTCTACAGCACGTATTACTTACAAGTCGGTAGTAGCTTAGGTTCTACAAACCANTTCTCAGCAGGAAACCTCTAAAGTTTGCCGCAACGGCTTCATGTGCAAGCTCACGGTTGAAGCACTGTAATATACTTCCCAACTAAATGAAAAATAACCACATTGTTTGGCAACTGTATGATATGCTCCCCAAGACGGAACAGGAGCCAGGATGTGGCTCATGGTATCGCTTAGTAGTATACAAGTTTGGAGTCATGTTGAATGCTTGCCGCATAGGAACAGGTTCCTCGACTGACTTGGGTTCGCCATGGCCACTAACGTACCGTGGAACCCGATTAAGTTATTTTAAGCACTGAAAATACTATAACAGAAAGAAGGGGACAGCGTCCAGCCAGGCCCAGATGGTTATGGAGCTCCAACTGGTTAGCAATGCCTTTTAAGTGAGAACATGTCGGTGCTCGGTTGTATTCTCGGAAAGCACTCAGTTGGTGTGAGGTCGCGACCAACAACCAGGTTGGCCACGTCACGCTAGCAGTATAGCCACTCTTCAAAATTCGAGCTCACTTCTAATACCAGACGAAAAACGTGACCGTATACAAGTTGGGCTACACAGAATCCTTTCTACTGGCAATCCACTGAGCCTTTCGTTGAAGTCAAACTCGGGTTCCCACTATCCAACAAAGTCCGCTCTGTTTTTGAGCTGATTTCCCAAACAAAGATCATCCAGGGTTAACCAATCAAGAGCCAAAATAGCTGAACGCCTAGAGAAAGCATGAAAAGGGCGGCAGACGATGTTGTCGACAAACGGAGATATCCACAAAGTGAAGCGAACTGGTGGGTAGCAAACTTCCGTAACGCAGATACCCTATTTTCATGTCGGCGAGAGGACCTAGGCTTTATCGTTATCACGATCAATGTACAAGCTCTTTTTCCAATACCTTTGTTTCTAATTATCCCCAGAAATGCTAAAGAAAACTTTCCCAGTTATCCAGGGTCCCGGAAGGCAAATGCGTTGATTCTCTTGTTGGTTATTTATTCAAAATAGGGTCGTTTGGAAACCCAGTATAAAACCCACGAAGTTCCATTGAGTTTGGAATTTGAATGGCCAGCTCCAGCACCAAGACAAATGATTCTCTAAAAAAAGTACATCAAACGATTTGAATCAACCGGTCTCGAGGGTTGGTTGAGACCAATTTTCGCTACAAGAACCGGAACCTATTTCGCCAACGATGGTTCGATCCCCATCTGGGCGTTTGTAATTCACCTGCTGATGGAAGACATTTCACAACTGAAGACGTTGACCGTATCTTCCAGCTTTTCTATAAGATCTCAAGTCCAGTTTTCCTGTTTCACCACTCTGTCTCTCCTCGACTCCTGACAGCGGACATATCCCAAAACCGACTGACTACGCTACAAGCGTCACGGAGGCATAGAGTGGATCCTTAGTGCCATGAAACATTTGCACCAGATTTGAAGGTGTGCGGGCCTACTGGCTGTTCTTTTCCCTCGATGTAATATCATCCAGTCTAATCAGTAACACACTGACCCATGTACCCCTCACCCCCTTTTATTTTTGTGCCTGTGAGTTTGTCCAATGTTGCACACGTGAACCGATTCCAGCCTTAAATAAAGTGGTCGTGTCAAGGTGAGAATTTCGTTTGCTGTTTTCGCTTTTATCGTCTGTGGTGCTGTTATTCAAGGTAGATTGAGTGACCAATCAGATCAGTGGATGGTTGTTTCAAATATTAATCCAATGAATGATACCGCACAGAGTGGTATCCAATATTTCAGCTTTGGACAGTTGTGTAGAAATAACAGCTTAATCTTGCTTCAACTTCAAGGTACGTGTTTAGGGATACTTTGTCGATCGAATAAACCTGCTCACCCTTGTGAGATCACTGCGTACAAAGCTACCAATTGAATAGAGTTGCTATTTTTCCTGACTTCACACGGTGAGTCTTGCACACACACAAAAACAAATCTACTTTGTAAGTAAAAATATGGTCAAACAACCAATCTTATGACTACGTTCAATGCACAAGCAGAGAACTACGAAATTATGAAGAGAACAATGGCTTTGCTGTCAAACAGAGCTGAGGTTCGAACTCTAACGGCCTCCTAAAATGTAGATAAGTTCGCCCGCCCTTTTTAAGTACAACTTTCTCCAAGTTTGAACAACAGACTATTCTAAGTGACCTGAAGTCTTTCACACTTAGAAACTGTCGAAAAATCAAGTACTTTAGGAGATACGTGTAAGAACAGGTGGTTGGAAAACGGTAAACTTTGCAGCCTCTGTTGACACAGTGCTTCAAACTGTTGTGTGACTGGTCTGAGACGGCACAATTTTAGAAAAGCTAAACAGTTAGAGAAAATGGTTCAATATTGGGCTATGGTTCACTACCCATGAACGGTTAATCGGGCTGCAACCGATAGGTCTTTCCTTGTTGTTGCGGGTACTTTGCATGACTTTCTGGTTCGCACGGAGCGGTAAATGGTTACCCTTCACGCGAAACAGCGCAAGCGATTTAGTCGCACAACAACTCACCCCAAGGCCAACAACTGTTCATACGTTTGAGAGTTTCTTACGGAAAAGAATAAACAAATATGTCAGAATGCCGCTTCACAAAACACACTGCTGCCGACATTAATAGTGCACAAGTGAGTTGAAATTACCCTTGGAAGGAAAACTGTTCATACGGGAAACTAGGCAAACTCCTGCTTGGGCTTTAGCTCATCCTCGTGGTAAACAAGGAATTCATCGTGAATTCTTGATGAACACGTCGTCATGAACGAACAAAAACAAATACTGAAAAGGGCATTCGCAATCGTTGCACACAGATTGAGTATCAGTATGTGGCGACGAACTCTAGTGGAAACACATAAATATATTGGTCAGGGAATGACTGTGCTGATCACTCACGAAGTGAGGAATTCGAAACTCCATTTTGTCATATATTTGTTCTCAGAAACAACAATCTACTTCTGTTCCCCTCCCGAAAGGATGTGTTCCCTGACCATAAGACATTGAGAGGGAAGAGAACGTGAGAATCCAACTAACTGAATGGCGTATTTTGCAAATAAACAAATATGTCAGAATGCCGCTTCGCAAAACACACTGCTGCCGACACTAATAGTGCACAAGTGAGTTGAAATAAACCTTGGAAGGAAAACTGTTTGTAAAAACTGTTCATACGGGAAACTAGGCAAACTCCTGCTTGGGCTTTAGCTCATCCTCGTGGTAAACAAGGAATTCATCGTGAATTCTTGATGAACACGTCGTCATGAACGAACAAAAACAAATACTGAAAAGGGCATTCGCAATCGTTGCACACAGATTGAGTATCAGTATGTGGCGACGAACTCTAGTGGAAACACATAAATATATTGGTCAGGGAATGACTGTGCTGATCACTCACGAAGTGAGGAATTCGAAACTCCATTTTGTCATATATTTGTTCTCAGAAACAACAATCTACTTCTGTTCCCCTCCCGAAAGGATGTGTTCCCTGACCATAAGACATTGAGAGGGAAGAGAACGTGAGAATCCAACTAACTGAATGGCGTATTTTGCAGCTGGGGTTAGTTAGATAAATAAAAAAACTTGTTCACTGTTGCTCCAAAGCCAGAGTTGTCCGTAAAAGAAGGGTGAACCCACAATGAAAACTATTCATGCGGGTTTTACTCTATGACTTCGGGTTATAAGACTGAGGAATAGCGAACAGCAAGATGAACAAACACCGCAGCTCTGATGGTGAGATAATGTAGGGTCACACTTCGGAGCACAATGTACGCAATACGATGTTCAGATGCCAGAAAATCAGCCTGTGTACCTCCTTACAAATGACACATTATAGATATCCCTCACTAGCACAGACGTGCATGTGAAATATCTCCAGGCTTATTTCAGTTGCCGCTGAAGTGCACTTAAGTCGGCGGAAGAAAATAAGAGAATAGCTTCGGCTAAGACAAATCAATTGTTTGCTCCGAAACCTGCCTTGTTGCGCAAAGAGGATTTCGGCACTTTTATCTCTTCCTGACTACTCATGTCATGTTAAGTAGCTTTGTTGCATTAACCTCGATAAAATGTCACTATTCATCAAAGGCAGATGTTCAAAAGACTCGTATTTAAATAAATGGCTTGTGCGTGTAGAAAAAACGTTCTCACACAAGAATATTGTTGAACGTAGCACTGGTGACGGGTTGTTACTCTCTACAGATACCAAACGATGTAAGTGTGCAGTCAACAGTGTTTTTTCCAGGATGGGATCCACCTGGGTCCACAGCTGGAGACACTGAACGATACGGTGGCTAACCGATTTATCCGGCTTTCATTCGGTCAATTTATATGCACGCTATCTGACTTAGTGTCGAATGTTTGTAGGCACCTCGGATATTTGTGGTAGCAAGCCCTAATTTTTTTATAATGAGGCTTTATTCAAGTGACGCAAAAGGGTTGCGTGGCAGTGAATCACCAGTGTTCTTACCTGGTGTTGCCATGAATGATTCAACTTGTGTGAGGTTCATGGCCGCTGGCGCTGGTCGCTTAAATAAAGCGCTTCATCCGGTGGAGATTGTAGTACTGGACCGAAGTGGTCAATCTGCAGATTTGTGGCATATGTGTGTCGTACTGTCAGCAGTTATTCAGCTTCTAAAGTCTCAGGTTTTACTGACATATTCGGAAGCAAGTTTGTTGGGTACGAATCAAGAATCAGCTATTTTCTACACTTTCGATTGTAAAAGAGACATCTAAAACCGGATGCTCAGTTGACATAGTATTTGCCAGACTAAGGACCAGTACACAGTTACTGTCATTCCACTGGGCAGCTTTAGCAAGCGTGAGGCACGAACCCC
Organism: Opisthorchis viverrini; assembly: GCF_000715545.1. NCBI lineage: Eukaryota > Metazoa > Platyhelminthes > Trematoda > Opisthorchiida > Opisthorchiidae > Opisthorchis > Opisthorchis viverrini. The sequence goes on along the minus strand of NW_008752100.1, from coordinate 139,502 downwards.
AAGTAAGG
>NW_008752100.1:52106-132910 GCF_000715545.1 Opisthorchis viverrini | reverse complement strand
CTCAGTTGGTGTGAGGTCGCGACCAACAACCAGGTTGGCCACGTCACGCTAGCAGTATAGCCACTCTTCAAAATTCGAGCTCACTTCTAATACCAGACGAAAAACGTGACCGTATACAAGTTGGGCTACACATAATCCTTTCTACTGGCAATCCACTGAGCCTTTCGTTGAAGTCAAACTCGGGTTCCCACTATCCAACAAAGTCCGCTCTGTTTTTGAGCTGATTTCCCAAACAAAGATCATCCAGGGTTAACCAATCAAGAGCCAAAATAGCTGAACGCCTAGAGAAAGCATGAAAAGGGCGGCAGACGATGTTGTCGACAAACGGAGATATCCACAAAGTGAAGCGAATTGGTGGGTAGCAAACTTCCGTAACGCAGATACCCTATTTTCATGTCGGCGAGAGGACCTAGGCTTTATCGTTATCACGATCAATGTACAAGCTCTTTTTCCAATACCTTTGTTTCTAATTATCCCCAGAAATGCTAAAGAAAACTTTCCCAGTTATCCAGGGTCCCGGAAGGCAAATGCGTTGATTCTCTTGTTGGTTATTTATTCAAAATAGGGTCGTTTGGAAACCCAGTATAAAACCCACGAAGTTCCATTGAGTTTGGAATTTGAATGGCCAGCTCCAGCACCAAGACAAATGATTCTCTAAAAAAAGTACATCAAACGATTTGAATCAACCGGTCTCGAGGGTTGGTTGAGACCAATTTTCGCTACAAGAACCGGAACCTATTTCGCCAACGATGGTTCGATCCCCATCTGGGCGTTTGTAATTCACCTGCTGATGGAAGACATTTCACAATTGAAGACGTTGACCGTATCTTCCAGCTTTTCTATAAGATCTCAAGTCCAGTTTTCCTGTTTCACCACTCTGTCTCTCCTCGACTCCTGACAGCGGACATATCCCAAAACCGACTGACTACGCTACAAGCGTCACGGAGGCATAGAGTGGATCCTTAGTGCCATGAAACATTTGCACCAGATTTGAAGGTGTGCGGGCCTACTGGCTGTTCTTTTCCCTCGATGTAATATCATCCAGTCTAATCAGTAACACACTGACCCATGTACCCCTCACCCCCTTTTATTTTTGTGCCTGTGAGTTTGTCCAATGTTGCACACGTGAACCGATTCCAGCCTTAAATAAAGTGGTCGTGTCAAGGTGAGAATTTCGTTTGCTGTTTTCGCTTTTATCGTCTGTGGTGCTGTTATTCAAGGTAGATTGAGTGACCAATCAGATCAGTGGATGGTTGTTTCAAATATTAATCCAATGAATGATACCGCACAGAGTGGTATCCAATATTTCAGCTTTGGACAGTTGTGTAGAAATAACAGCTTAATCTTGCTTCAACTTCAAGGTACGTGTTTAGGGATACTTTGTCGATCGAATAAACCTGCTCACCCTTGTGAGATCACTGCGTACAAAGCTACCAATTGAATAGAGTTGCTATTTTTCCTGACTTCACACGGTGAGTCTTGCACACACACAAAAACAAATCTACTTTGTAAGTAAAAATATGGTCAAACAACCAATCTTATGACTACGTTCAATGCACAAGCAGAGAACTACGAAATTATGAAGAGAACAATGGCTTTGCTGTCAAACAGAGCTGAGGTTCGAACTCTAACGGCCTCCTAAAATGTAGATAAGTTCGCCCGCCCTTTTTAAGTACAACTTTCTCCAAGTTTGAACAACAGACTATTCTAAGTGACCTGAAGTCTTTCACACTTAGAAACTGTCGAAAAATCAAGTACTTTAGGAGATACGTGTAAGAACAGGTGGTTGGAAAACGGTAAACTTTGCAGCCTCTGTTGACACAGTGCTTCAAACTGTTGTGTGACTGGTCTGAGACGGCACAATTTTAGAAAAGCTAAACAGTTAGAGAAAATGGTTCAATATTGGGCTATGGTTCACTACCCATGAACGGTTAATCGGGCTGCAACCGATAGGTCTTTCCTTGTTGTTGCGGGTACTTTGCATGACTTTCTGGTTCGCACGGAGCGGTAAATGGTTACCCTTCACGCGAAACAGCGCAAGCGATTTAGTCGCACAACAACTCACCCCAAGGCCAACAACTGTTCATACGTTTGAGAGTTTCTTACGGAAAAGAATAAACAAATATGTCAGAATGCCGCTTCACAAAACACACTGCTGCCGACATTAATAGTGCACAAGTGAGTTGAAATTACCCTTGGAAGGAAAACTGTTCATACGGGAAACTAGGCAAACTCCTGCTTGGGCTTTAGCTCATCCTCGTGGTAAACAAGGAATTCATCGTGAATTCTTGATGAACACGTCGTCATGAACGAACAAAAACAAATACTGAAAAGGGCATTCGCAATCGTTGCACACAGATTGAGTATCAGTATGTGGCGACGAACTCTAGTGGAAACACATAAATATATTGGTCAGGGAATGACTGTGCTGATCACTCACGAAGTGAGGAATTCGGAACTCCATTTTGTCATATATTTGTTCTCAGAAACAACAATCTACTTCTGTTCCCCTCCCGAAAGGATGTGTTCCCTGACCATAAGACATTGAGAGGGAAGAGAACGTGAGAATCCAACTAACTGAATGGCGTATTTTGCAGCTGGGGTTAGTTAGATAAATAAAAAAACTTGTTCACTGTTGCTCCAAAGCCAGAGTTGTCCGTAAAAGAAGGGTGAACCCACAATGAAAACTATTCATGCGGGTTTTACTCTATGACTTCGGGTTATAAGACTGAGGAATAGCGAACAGCAAGATGAACAAACACCGCAGCTCTGATGGTGAGATAATGTAGGGTCACACTTCGGAGCACAATGTACGCAATACGATGTTCAGATGCCAGAAAATCAGCCTGTGTACCTCCTTACAAATGACACATTATAGATATCCCTCACTAGCACAGACGTGCATGTGAAATATCTCCAGGCTTATTTCAGTTGCCGCTGAAGTGCACTTAAGTCGGCGGAAGAAAATAAGAGAATAGCTTCGGCTAAGACAAATCAATTGTTTGCTCCGAAACCTGCCTTGTTGCGCAAAGAGGATTTCGGCACTTTTATCTCTTCCTGACTACTCATGTCATGTTAAGTAGCTTTGTTGCATTAACCTCGATAAAATGTCACTATTCATCAAAGGCAGATGTTCAAAAGACTCGTATTTAAATAAATGGCTTGTGCGTGTAGAAAAAACGTTCTCACACAAGAATATTGTTGAACGTAGCACTGGTGACGGGTTGTTACTCTCTACAGATACCAAACGATGTAAGTGTGCAGTCAACAGTGTTTTTTCCAGGATGGGATCCACCTGGGTCCACAGCTGGAGACACTGAACGATACGGTGGCTAACCGATTTATCCGGCTTTCATTCGGTCAATTTATATGCACGCTATCTGACTTAGTGTCGAATGTTTGTAGGCACCTCGGATATTTGTGGTAGCAAGCCCTAATTTTTTTATAATGAGGCTTTATTCAAGTGACGCAAAAGGGTTGCGTGGCAGTGAATCACCAGTGTTCTTACCTGGTGTTGCCATGAATGATTCAACTTGTGTGAGGTTCATGGGCGCTGGCGCTAGTCGCTTAAATAAAGCGCTTCATCCGGTGGAGATTGTAGTACTGGACCGAAGTGGTCAATCTGCAGATTTGTGGCATATGTGTGTCGTACTGTCAGCAGTTATTCAGCTTCTAAAGTCTCAGGTTTTACTGACATATTCGGAAGCAAGTTTGTTGGGTACGAATCAAGAATCAGCTATTTTCTACACTTTCGATTGTAAAAGAGACATCTAAAACCGGATGCTCAGTTGACATAGTATTTGCCAGACTAAGGACCGGTACACAGTTACTGTCATGCCACTGGGCAGCTTTAGCAAGCGTGAAACACGAACCCCAAGGAAGGAATATTTGATTGGCGGGTTATCGAGATTTTCCCTGCTGGACAGAATTTCTTTTCTGATTCACCGAGGGATTCCTGGCCATATTTTGTGATTCTTTCTGTTCCGAACGACTTGCAATTATGTGGCCTTTTCTGCCGAAATATCTTTTTTCCTCAGAACATTTCTGTGGGGAAAACGTGATAAGGGTCGATTTTTGTGCGGCCCGATAATTGTGGGTGTGAATTTCTACTCGAACAACTTTCAGACGCCGTTGTCATCATCATCGGCAGCACGACATCAGTGTTAAACACCGAAGTTTCACTGCGTTAAATACGAATCACCTGGAAAATTCGGCCTAAATTTATTTGTTAGGGTACCTGTAGGCAGGAACCAATTTGAAAAAGAATATATGTAAAGCAAGTCTCCTTCCTACATTAGGATAACTCAAACTTCGGAGTTGAAACAGCTCCCGTTACAACTCAGAAATGTAACGACTACCCTCCTGTCTACTTACCGCTGGAATTAATTTTATTAGTACATCCACGTAGACTGTCTATTTTCTTGTTTACCCGACAACCACGAGCATCACCTAAAATTTCATCAGCAACTTCTCTCCTTCGCTAAGGGGAGAGTATTTGTAGAGGTCACTCATTAGATCATGCGTCACAAACACTCAAACCACGTGGCAATTCCTGTCCCACTTGTAACCTTAGCCAACAACGTGTACACTACAACTTCTCAGCCATTTTCGTTTACGCGGCTACCACGTGCCTCACGCGCCAGGATTATGAACTTCATTCAATACATCAGGTCAAGTTGTATTCATGTTCGTGCAAGTATCAAACACGAAGGGTCACCCATCTCTTCACAATACACACAATAAATGAGCATGCAACTAGGCTCAACACACACAGACTCGCGCGCCCGCAGGGAGCAAGTCCACAAACAATTATGGAACGCGTGTAGCAGCTCACCCGCGGGGAAAACACGTTCCCACCGTCCGGACTTTCACCAAGGAACTCTCAAAGACGTTAAGTTCTTCTTTTGGCTTGCTCCCAGTTCGCATTACATTTATCTTTATACATGTTGCAACCCGCCACCGCCAACCATAGTAAAGATTTTTATTAGTGCATATACCTTCTGAACTGTATTATGTCCATCATCAACAGTGCATTTACAGATACGGCTCAACCAAACGGCACGCCAGATGACATGGGCTGTCAATGAAACGAACTGTTGTAATGACGCTAGATTACCACTGAGACATTTAGGCCGTCATTTCTTGCAAGTTAGTGACATAGCCTCCAAATTATTCTGTTTCAATGCTCTTTGATGTCTACCTAAGCTGTGCAGTAGTCCAATAACAAGATCAAGGCTTTTCCCTCAAAGGCTTGCCGATCTCATGAGAGGCCCACACTGAGCTAAATTGTTTAGGGTCGCTTAGAGACTGAGAACTAGTCATTCAAAGACAAAGTTGCGTCAGATTCGCCGTAACTTCATTATTAACACCAAGGGAAACGATGGATAATTCGCCAAAAAATCTAGCCGAAAGCTGGTTGTTTTTTGCTTGCCGGATGACGTAGATCTTCGCCAATTCCCCCAAACCAAGTCGGGCAGATTTAAGGCAGAGTTCAAATTCACTTGTTGGAGAAAAAAATTTCGTGTCTGTCTATTCATGCTTCTGAGAAATGTGGCACTTTCTGTTAATAAAAGGTCCTTGTGTGCCTTGCGCCTGAATTCGAAGATGTCGAAGGACACTGCAAATTGCTGGACTCCGTTTTTTTGAGGCAAATCTACCGAGTTTACTATGGCCTCCAGTAGGACAGATGGTTGCAAACGAACCCTCCCAAAGATTCAGCAAGATCTAGTGAAGACTTCAAATGGACCAACATTGTATCTATGGTTTTAATGCTCATTCGATGAGCCCCATTTCCTCGTTACATTGATGAAAATAATGCGATGAAATATCGTATGTTGCATTTGTCAACTTGGAGTCTTTTTGCTCACGCCAGTGACCGGGGGCAATTTACAACTTGGGATCTATTTGTTTACCACGCCATCTTTTGTACATCGGTAGACTTGGACACCGCCAACATAACTGTCGCCGAACTACCTGACAGATACGGCAAACCAAATGGGTCGCTGGAAAAAGAAGACCTCTGCGAACTGCTCAGCCTGTGCCTGACCACATATTTTGAGTTCAACAGCGACTATTACGAACGATGACGAGGAACACCGATGGGATCCCCGATTTCTGGATTCATTGCAGAAGTTGTAATGCAAGAACTGAAAGAACTTTCGGACATAAACTCCAAGACGGCGTTCAATGAAGTCTTACACAGTCCTTCTTGTGGCTTTACTTTTACCCAAAAAATCAGGCTTGGGTTTTCAAAGACACTCAGTTGAAGGCAAAGTGTGTGTTGATGGAGGAAAGCGATTCGAATGTTTCATTTTGTCTTAATGTCTTTGCTTACTGTTTGTCTGACTGAGGTGCCACAAAGTAACGTTCGGTTCGGCTTGAAATTACTTCGCTTAGCAGGGTATTATTTGAACCTTAAAAACAGTGAGGGTTAACTTCTAGATTACTAAGATAGCACCCTTCGTTGCCGATGCGGTGTTATCCATCCAAGGTGGCGAAAACGATCCTTAATGTGCCATTCTGATGTCTATAAGCATCTAATTTCTACTCGGCTGTGACTGAGAAACCTTACTGTTATGTTACTATTGACTATTGGGTTAAAAATGCTGTCAGTGCTTCACTGCCTTGATATTTGAAAAGAATCGACATCAAGACGGGAAAACTAGGATTCTTTGAACGATGGCACGATCGCTCGAAGCAAATCCCTCTGCTGAGAGTCGTGGGTATTATCTGACCCTGTTCGAGGTTAGTTGATCTTTGGAAACAAAAAAATTTGCTCTCTCGTCTGGTAGATGTGTCACATTTTATGCCGAATTCAGCGGCGATCCTGTCTTGATTGGGTTTCTAATTTCACACAATTCTGGTAGTAAATTTGGTAGACTGGTAGTTTGTTCCCCAGCAGTATCCTACCGGGAGGTGGATTTGGTGTAATATTCAGAACGTCACCGTAACGTCAAGAAAAAACCTATGCAACTTACCCAAGAATGCCACAATCTCATCATCTTGCACGACTTCCAGAGAACCCGACACCACAAAGCACAGCTGATCAATACTTTCACCCTGATGAAAGATCAGATCTCCTGGGGCCGTGTGTATTGTACTAAACTTCACAGCCAGGGCTCGCAGACAACCATCGCTTGCCAGTCGGAATGCAGGATGTTCGTTGAAGACCATTCGGTTCAGGTGTATACAAAGATCGGCTTTCATATCTTTCGGACAGTAGTTTAGCACCTGTAGAATAAGAGACACGGAATAACAAAGGTAAACGGGGTCAGAACACATGCTTCGCCAATGTGTCCTGGCATCCAATATGCCAAGACATTGAATAGCGAATGTAGCCAACCAACTATTTCTGCACAGGCTGTAGATCAGAATATACCCATCTTCAACAGTTTGAACGTGAACGAATACGACCGAGCGGGAGAACTTACCTTCGCTGTATCAATCCCTTTGGTGATTGCCCATGTCGAGGTCACATAATCGATCACTCTCTCGGCCAAATCTTTCGGCACACTGTGTGTTTTGATGAAATCCTTTACCGAACCCATCATATCGTGATATCGCGATCGGGTTGCATACATGCCTTGAAATATCGTGGTCACATTACCAAAAATGGTTGCGTAACCAAAAGCTGTCAAAAAGGGCGAGACATAATGAGCAGAGGTAACCACAAAGTGACTTTTAGTATTGGTTCTACTGCAAACGAAGCACTTATCGCCTAATGACACGAGAATCCTGAAAAATAACCATGCTTGGAACGAAAACAGAGTGTGCGGCCTCAGTATCAGTTTGCATAGACGTCTAATCTGTGTATCGATTTTCACGTGTTTTATTGTCATACCTGAGCAGAAGTGCAAGACCGCGAAACCCTAACGTACGTGAAAAACGACTTACCGCCTATGAGCATGAAGACAACGGATACCAACTTTTCCCCAAATGTTGTGGCTGACACATTGCCAAATCCGATACTCGTGATCAAGGACAGTGTAAAGTACAATGAGGTCACATAGGTCATGGTGCGGGGAATCGGAATATTCTGTCGAGAAGTGGAGCGGTGGGGAGAAATTTTGCAGAGAATTAGGTTTGTACTTTGCAAAGAAGTAGATGTGTTAGCTGAAAATGCGTAACCAAATAACTTCTTGTTCGAACAACTCGGTATTTGAACAAAATTATTCAGACACATTGAAGTAACAGGGCTGCCAGGTAGCCTAAACATGTAGACAAACGGAAAGTCAGTTGTGATTCTTAGACAAGTTCTAATCAATCGAATTCTCATCTGAGTCTGTATTGAGCTGTTTCATTGTCTTATGTAGGAGCAGACAACTCACTGGGAGTTTTATCCTGCTAGGCGTCTACTGGTTTTGCCGGCCGACAAACGTTGAATAAACTTTTAGATGTTTAGATTGGTTTGCCCACATATTCTCACGACCTTGTGCAGCGTTTAGAGTTTGAATTTCAGATCGATCTTACCCCATTTGCAAGGCTCTCACAGTAAGTGAAAGATGAGTACTTCAGCATCAAACCAGCATTTTTGACCCAGAGTGTTTCTTATTCCCAGAGAGGAAAATCAACAACTTGCGATGACTTGGTGTCTTCGTTTATTAGAATTCCGTCATATTTGTCGGGAATTTGTTACGAATTTTGTTAGCCTCACCAGCAGCATGCGTCTAAACTGCTTCTCGTCTGGGAGATTTACACAGCGACTCAATCCGCACTGCCGATCGATCGACTACCTCAGCATCCATGCAGTGCTGTTTCAACTACAGGCCGAGGTTGCCATGATAGACTTGTACTTTTACGTTCACATACTTTGCGCATGTACTTTTCTTGCAAGCGCTCGAGGAGCACTTGGGTCCCCCATAATTTACGGCTAGGGTATTTCCCCAACTCATCTAAACGCGCTGATTGGACCGAAGACCGGAAGAGNATTGAACTGCATAAATATAGTCAAGAGACGGTTATGTTCTTGTGAAAAACTTTCGAAGGGAAAATTTTTACTTATCTCTGGTCTAAGCCTTAGGACGGATTGAGTAGCTTTCGATTAATCCAGGCTTCTCAAATAACTAATTGCACTTGTTGGTCCATTCGGCCTTCTGATGTGGCCAATCACTGACCAGATTTCTTTGAAGTAACCTTTCAAGCGAATATTTAATCTTGAATTTATTTACGTCATTCTTTGGAAAATTAAATTCATTTGTTCTTCTTTGCTTGCACGAGAGTTTCTGCTCAAACGGGTGAAAGTTACTTGTCATATTCGGATGTCTGCTAGCCATATAATCTGAGTGTAGTTGGCTGAAATTGTGTTCGAATAAAGAGAGTCAGAACATACAAGAGTAAACCTGTGTGGTACTGTACAGGAAAGGCACAGTAAACCTCTCTCTCTATCTTGGATGCCTATGTTTTTTTGAATTTATAATCGAGTCACTTGGATAATTCCTAAATGGCATGTTTTGTCCAACAAATGTGGGTAGAAACTAAAGGTAACGTTTTACCAGACGATCTAACACCATGTCGTCTGCCCGAGTTCCCCCAGACAACAACTGCCCTGAGGTGATGCTGTCCAGTTTGCTGTAGCAGACTATCCGTGTGTTGACTGAACTTCCGGCCTGTCCAATACCATTCCCTCATCGTGCAAATCGTCAAGAACACCAAAACCTTGGAACAATCTGGTGAATGATGCGTTTGTTCCCACTTACCCCAGTTGTCCAGTTGGCTGGTTGTGACTTGCTTTGGCCAATATCATTCAGCAGTCGTGGTATCCATCCGTATTGAATACCGTTCTTCAAATCCGTACTACCAACGCTGTACCATACACAGGCTAGCCAGTGAGCAAGCAGTACGAATCCGGCGATCATCAACAATAGACTGGCGGCCATGTATTCAAGATACTGGTCGAGTTTTCTTGTCACTCGTCCAATTCGTAGAAGCCGGACTACTTTGAGTGCGCCGAATAGAGAACTGATGGTGCTCTGTCATTGAGGTGTTGTAGCGAAAAAAAATTAAAACGAATAATGCATTGGGAAGTGAAAGAAAATAAATGAATGCTCGTAAATCAGGAAGATATTTTGTTAGAATTTCTTGACTCCAGCACATCAGCTGTTATTTGAACGTTTCTATCTTTGGCGAGATACACTCAGTTGCAAGCAAATTTGATTTTACAAAAGACTCACATAAAACCCAGCTAAATATTTTGTTTATGATGCTTCCAAGCAACTGAATGTGCTGCACACAGGTCGCCTCATGTTTTAGTTGGTACGATAATCGGGATGTCGCGATACATGTGGCGAACTACTCATAAGGTTGCTGAAAACTCTTCGACAGCTCACGACCGATTTCGCCCTTCTTGGGGCTCATCAGGTAGGCGCATTCCCCGAGTTTCCGTCAACCCTATGTTCTATTTGAACCCAAATTGCACTGTTTTCGAGAAAAACAATCATTTGCAAATCCATTTGGTTTTCACGAGAGACAAATGGCCTGTCGTTTAGTGTATTCTACAACTGAATATGCTGCACACAGGCCGCCTCATGATTCAGTTGGCACGATATTTGAGATACCGCAGTATATTTTCATAAAGGAAACTGCTCACAGGGTTCAGATAGGACCAAAGTTTGACGTAGACTCGAGGAATGCGCCTACCTGATGAGCTCCAAGAAGGGCGAATCCGGTCGTGGCTGTCGACGAATTTTCAGCGGCCTTATGAGTAGTGCATTATACATGTTTCCATCTTTGCTTTAAAGTTTCCTCACTTAATGTCCAACAAGCGTTTGGTTAAGCATTGAAGCGCACTGACACTGAAGGTCACTAAGCTAGCGTTTTTTCGAAAAGAAAAAGAGGACTTGAAAACAGTCCAAGACAGGGATGGCCAAAATGGTCTGCTGAATTCGTGTTATCTACCTCGAAGTGGATGGAAACTGGCTACCGGATTTGTCCGGCTCCATTGAGATTAAAGTACTCCCCAATGAGCTCAACTGGCTGTCGAATGAATGAACGAAATTTTACGAGTCCCAGAAATAACACTGGCGGCCTCTGGTTCGAAAAGTTAAAGCTAGTCACTTTGATTATCCGTGTGAGCGGTCCACCTGTTTACTGAGCCCGCCTCGAGTAGTATTTTGTACCAACGAGTCGTGTTTGGTCCGTAGCTGTTCAGCGAAGCATAAACTGCCACTTGGGGAACCAAGTTCAGCAAAAAAATGAGTGAAAAAAAGTTAGCCCACCCGTGATTGCAAAGTGGAAAGTGAGCATACTCGTTCGACTGTTGTTCGCCATTTATTGCCGTATGGAGCTGCATCCGTCTTATCTACGTAACTAGATCCGTACCCTTGAGAGGAACAAAAATTACGCATTCCATCTGACGTTGAAAGTGAAAATCGACTGTGCGGACCTTTAACATTGTCGTGTTGAATTATAGTAACCGTGTCTTCTTGGTAAAGGTCGGTTGAGAACGCAACTCCGTTGCTCTCTGGCCGACAGACCATCACCACAGATATCCGTATCTTCATGCCTCTAAAAGCATTCGGCAAATTTAATCCTTGAAACGATCAAGACGGTCCTATGGCCTTTTCATCATCAGCTACAGGACTGTTTTGTGTCCACTAATCGATAAAGTGTCTTCTTGGTAAAGGTCGGTTGAGAACACAACTCTGTTGCTCTCTGGCCGACAGACCACCACCATGCCACTAAAAGCATTCGGCAAATTTAATGCTTGAAGCGATCAAGACGGTCCTATGGCCTTTGCATCGTCAGCTACAGGACTGTTTTACGTCCACTAATCGATAAATAAAACAAAATGTCAGTTACTCGAACCAGATGAAAGAAGAACTGGGTGTGACTGCTTGAGTCACCTTCGAATGGCGAAAGAAAATCTTCCAGTCGATGGAGTTCAATCAGGGAATTCGGGAATTAGAAGATCTACCAGAATTTAGTGATAGCAACGTCTTTCTAGCATGAATGAATGCAGACGTTTGCGCCGTATTTGACAAAAAGGAAAATAACAAAACCGTACTGAGAGTGAACAGATAAGGGACTTAATCAGGAAGGTTCGACCGTGAAGGGAGATTCAAGCTAGAAAAGAAGTCCAGTAAGCCTTGAAAGTAAACTTGAGTAGAACTGACCCGTGCCGAAGGGTATGTATCAGAAACGGATCGGCCTAACTTTTACGGGCCATTGCACAAACACGTACGACCTGCTGAAACTGGCGCTCCCTTCCATACCCGATTCAGATAGAATCCGACAAGTAAAAAAGAGAGTGGAGAACGTTTGGCCCCTCTTAACCTTGTAGGATGGGGTACACATGGCCTTTCCTTGGTTGGATGGAGACACCAAACGATGTGGTGACTAAGCGATGTCAGTTGCATCCATGTTGCCAGTTTCTCTTCAGGTCTGACCACGTGTTGCAGGTGTAGGCATCTCGGATGTAGGCCAGCGCGGGCCACTCTCCACGTGTCATCATTCTTCCTTCCAGTGTTAGGATCTATTCAAATAGATCAACATGGTTCGATGGCAGTGAAACACCCATGTTTTTGGCTGATGGCGTTGCTGTCGAGGATGATGATTTTGACCACGTACTAACTTTCTTCTGTTGGATGTTCCCAGATCGTAAACTGGCTTCTAAAAATTACCTTGTGTGGTCACTATTCGTTGACTTTCATTCAGATAAATCCATGTGAAATCCCACAGGCAGGGATAAAACCCACCGCAGAATGTTTCTTTCCAAACACGAAAGTCTGAACGATGAACTGAGGACAATTTCCCAGGTGATAAAATAGTAAAATCATTTACCGTATAAAATGCTATCCTAAAAATGACTTTCGCGAGAAATTTGAAAAACTTATAAGGGACAATCACTTATGAATGTCTTTTTTCAACCTTTTCTTGCGAAGGGAAAAAGCGCTATTTTGTGCTTGTAGCAATAAAAGTTAATGTCTCAAAAAACGAAACAGACGTTTATGGCAACCCACAGTTGTGTGTCGAAAAGTTGGATTTAAACACGAATTGAGATTGAAAATTTGAGGTTTTTCTCTCAGACCAAAATAGATCCGAAACCCCCCGAAACGTAGCAGGTTTTCATGACCTTTTATCTCCCTGGGATGATTTATTAGCAGTAAAATTATGCGGTCTTGCGCCTAATACAGTCTGATGAAACTGCAAGGTCATCCATTAAAAAATCTTCGCGTGACACCAGTTATTTAAACGAACCTGAATTTAGATGGTCGGTTGTCGGACAACCGCCTCAATCTTGTGCTTGGTGCAGTTTGTATGTTAATCCGACTGTTCGAACAGAGGTCGTCGGCGGCTCTACCCTGGTGAGGATGATGTGAACAGTCTTCAGACTTACCACCCCGCACCCTTAATTCACATTAGATCGAGCACCTGATCTCTGCACGTTTCGCCACATGGGTGGCTTCCTTTGCCTTTCCTTCATAGGGTGATATTAGCGGTCCGTTGAATAGAATATGGCAAAGCATGCAAGAAATCATTGCAAAATGGGTTTTGTTCTTCTGGGGACGAGCACGCGGAGGATGCCCTTGCCGCAGTTTTTCGCTGAACGACATAACTGAGAAACAGTGTCAGATCACCGTACCGAAGAAGGAGATCCCCATTTTTAATAATGAAAACTACTCACAAAGTTACAGGAAACTCTTCAGTCGAGTCTTCCATGAAAGCCAATTGTTATGCAAACGAGTGTACTTGTAGAAATGTTCACCGTATCACTTCGCAACCTAGGAGCCAAATTTGTCAACATGCACATTATGTCACCTTGTGACGTATGTCCAAGCCCTATGATCAAAACCAATTCAGACAGGACAGTGGTAATCTTCGGGAAACGTTTGTACCGTGTTCCCAATATTGGCAACTCAATATATTTTGAGCACTACGAGAACTCAGCGGAGTCTCGATAGAAAGTGGAAATAAGTGGCTATCAGACGACTCTTTCCAGACAGAGGACAGGCAAACCAGCGCTTGGAAACCAGAAATGAGTCACAGAATACCCTTGGAAGAATCGTCAGCACCCATGAATGTAAAACAATGGAAACATTAAAAAAAATAGCCAGGACACGGAAATTTTGATGAGATCAGGAACTGAATCAGTCGGTCTACAGAAGTTGAAGATGGGTACAAAATAGTACCGGCCATCAAGGAAATGTACGGAGATGACGGGCGATGATGCGTTGCTTTGCAATCCGTTGTCCAGATTGTCTATAAATGTCAACTGTAAGACCTAGAATACATGAGTAAGGGATCTTTCATCCAATTGGCTGGCGTCCTGCTATACTGGGACGAATTTCTTCAAAATTCAGCTGCAACATGTTATTCCGAACATCATGTGACATTCGTAACACTAATTCAAGTGAACGACTGGATATTAACGAGGACTATGATTTAAACGTGTAGCCAATGGGCGGACTTTTGAATTCGAAACGAGCACTAATCAGATGAGTGTCAACTAACAGCGATGAATCATATTCACATAACGGTATGTACGACGTACGGTAAACTCTCTTACACACACACACAGACACACACTTACCTGAGTCGCTTCAGGTTGGAAGGCGTTGAATACATCATAAGGCAGACATGAGAGCAGATCCACAAGAAACCAACCCTTCAAATAGTTTATTCGAATAATCGTGGCGTCCGAGATAACTTCGCCGTTCGGACCGACAAATGTCGTGTGAAAATTCAAAACAATGTCAATAAAAAAGATCACATCCACAATACTGTCGACCACCAGGAAGCTGACATCATCCATGGTTTTGCTCTTGAACGCGGCGTTGAATGGGACCATGACAGCGGTGTAGCCGGTCAGCACAAGGATAATCCAGTCCCAAGTAGTCTTGAAGGCCACATAGTGAAGAATTATGTGAGGTGGGGTTTTCGGGGCCTCCTGTTTGTACGGAGGGACCAAGTCCAACCAGGAAGAGGCGTTCTGCAACGAAAAAATCGTCAGGGATGGAGGTGATGAATGGTTCCTCAATATGGACGTTCTGTTTTTCACAAAAGATTCTATCTCATTCGCTAACCTTTGAAAGCAACAGAGCTGTTGAATTCGGAATTTGATGAACTTTGGAATTCATGCGCGTGTTCCTGGAGGCCCCATCGGTAGTACGAATCTTATAAATCAAATCCACTCAAGTTATGGCGTAATAATTTATTGATGATGTGAGTGAACCTCGAAAATGACAGAGTCACGGAGAATTTACCTTCAACGAAGTTCTTCAGATCTGCGGAGAGGTGTCCAAACTTGCCGGTAGGCGCACAGATCTGTGTGAAACCACACCGCGTATCACCTCCACCTGATGAGTTTCTTAAAGGAAAGAAGCTTTTTAATCTGAGCCGGTCTGAACAAGCCAGACCGATGGGTAAGAGAGAAATTTGCCGGGTGTTCCATGTTGATACAATGGTCGCACCTGATGAGTTTCTTAAAGGAAAGAAGCCTTTTAGGCTGAGCCGGTCTGAATAAGCCAGACTGATGGGTAACAGCGAAATTTGCCGGGTGTTCCCTGTTGATACAATGGTCATTGACTGGTCGATTCGAATAAACCAGAAAGTTTATAATTTCAACACCACATGATTTCATTCAGTCTGTTGTAAGCAAGATCAGTACAACTGTTTGGACGAGGAGTACTTTACAAAGCGAAGTTCAAAAGATGCCTATTCAAGCAGAAGCGAATTGGGTGGCATGCTTGACAGCACGAAATTTTGAATAAAAAGCTTCTGGTGGAAGCAAGGCCACTCTGCTAAGCTCGGCCGGAGAAAAAGCGATGTTAATTTATATGCCACAAGTCAATTTTGACCCTTTTTTTTGTAGGACAGCCGAGATAAGATCTACAGTGATGTTACGTTTTTATCTCCGCTTTTCTTTTTTTCGGAATGCTTTAGACTTCAACTGTAGAGGTTATACGCAGCTAGAAGCGTACTTTGCTTATGATTTCTGGCTGCTGAGGAAATCTGAGACAAGACGTTTGGGTTTCTGGGATATTTTCCAATTCACAAACCCTCCAGTTCTGGGCAGTTCGAAACCACTCACTGCTAAAAACAGAGCATTTATGATACCTTGTCCTGATGTTGTCTTCATCCATGTTTCCCTAATGAGTTTGATCGGTAACCGCGTGGGATTTTGCTCTAACACCAGGATGTTGCCCTAATTAAAAACCCGATAGCAATTAGTTCGGTTCAAAACTTCCTGGTGGAATGAGTATCATCTGATAGCAGCCAACGGATGTTCAAGAAAAATTTCTTTTTGTTTTGTTGAATGCGTTTATTGTCAGTCGAATTAAAAACGTCTAGTCAACTCCATCGGGAGGCGTTGAAAGTTGTCTTCAGTTGGGTGCTTCGTCCACTCCTACTTGGCAACGGTGGATACTACTAATGGGGCATGTGAGTAGTATGTTTTCTCGTAAAACTGCTTCGCGTATCTTGGAAAGTGAGATCTATTTGTGGAGTCGCATTCGCTTGCATTTGGGCAACAGTCAATAAATATCCAGGAAAGTTCAGGAAAACGCGTTCAAGGAGAGGATGGGTATTCAGTTTTGTAAACAAGATGCATATGAGTGTTTTGCTTCCCTGTCCACAAGTCTGTAACTGTTCAGTTGGCGTTTTCGAATGAATAACTCAACACCGCAGGCCTTCTTCCTTTTAATTGTATATATATGGTTTCTAAACAATAGTTGATGTGTTCCACGTGAATAGTTGTTTGGGGATGAGCCGACAGCAGTTAATTTGTTCAGTCGCTTTGCCTTAGTTTCTCTCCTGTGACGGATTAGCTGAACTCGAAACTGCCTCGGTGATTACTGCTTTGGATAAGTGGCGTCTTGCTTAATGCATGTGTTTTGAAAATAAGTCCTCCACTAGCCGGAACGAAAATTCAGCTTAATAGGTCAGTATTCACATCGAGGTTCACGCGAGACTGTGCTGATAACAGTTTTGCTATGTCGATAGCAATCTATTCGAAGACCCAGAGCTTGATATCGAACAGCGAAAGGCAGAAGCAGTCTTGTCCTGAATAGCAGGCATATGTGTGAATGCTCTGGTGTCAGTATGACGGCAAAATCTGAACATTATGGGATAACATGTGCGGATAGTAGTTTACTGAACTCAGTTGAAATTTCTGCACATTGTGGACAGATTAAAAGTAAACTAAGCCCTCTAAAATATCGGGGTAATAGAGTCTGCCTCCGGCTGTCTGGCCACTAGATACGGCTCATCCAGAACCACCTAAAGACGGAAATTCCAGCTCGGGACATCAGGAAATTCTCCATAATGATAAAATCCGCATACACTTTGGAAATATTTACCTTCCGTGAAAAGATCTGCCAACCTCGACGATTGTCCGACGCCCCGAGAGCATATGAACTTCCAATATTTGTGAATGCAAAAGGCTCATGAAAATTGTGATTTTATGCTCAATAGGGAGCGAGTAAATCAGCTGTTCAGATGGAAGTTCACTACCACGTCACGTTCAGGCACACCAAAGATGAAACACTAGTCCCTTCTTGTTGTTAGTCCCCGATTTTGTTGCACGGGGTCTACATCGCCAGCAAGAGCCTGTATGGAGTCACGTTTTCGACTTCAGGCAAATCAATTAGGCAGGAGTTTGATTCGTATGCCAGTCAATCAGCTGACTGAGAAGTCACTTCATCGCTGAATTAGTTACGAATACTAAAGGTATAAAAATATCTGTATGCAATGTCGGTTGCCTCACGAAGGATATCGTGAGGATATCGGATATCGAAGGATTCCTGTACATCAGCGGACGTTTCCTGTCAGTGACCAGCCGAATGAAAAATATACAAGAATAAGGTCCGTGATTGGATTGCCTGTGTCCTGACTACATATTGATTACAGCTTGCAAAAAATCACCCCAAATCAGTGGGTTATTCTTTGTAGCAAGAATCATATGTATCCAACAATTAAGCAGATGAATTTTCGATTGATAATGAAACAGAAAATGCATTTGTTCCCAATTCTCGGTGTAGTAGTGACAGTGGCACTGAAAACGATAAAAGTATTCGAAAATTATTCCACACAAGCTTGACGAAACGTTGCTAGGCAGCTAAAACAATGATTGTAACGTGTCAAGCATTTCTCATCCATATTGTTACAATCTAACAGAACGAAATGCCCGGTTGAATAGGCAACAATCGACTGTTATTCGTGTGGCCACACAATCTACTGAAGTCTTTTGGACGCGGCATCATAAAAGTGGTGGGAAATTGTCGAAACTCATGTTACCCACAGTTTGAGTGGAACTCTGAGTTGGTTTATCTTCCGGACGAATCCACAACGTTTTCCCATGGGTGAGATAACGTAAAAACGTACTCAGTGTGGCATCGAAATTCGAACTGGCTAAAGCATGTGGGATAGGGATGTTTTGTCGCATACCTAACTCACAGTAGTGAATGCGATTGCACATTTTTCAATGTTCCTGCCTCAAATGAAGCGCCAGGGGTGGACTCAGAATTGGGCAGTAATTTTGAGGAAATTCTCTAGGTTCCAGACACACTCAGCTTTCAGGAATCTCAAAGAAATGAGGGTTTCGTATTGAGCAGGGTCGTACTTATCGGACATCCATTTGGGGTTGGATTTTGTCGAGATGATTGACATGATTGAATGACCAAAATTAAAAAAAGTGCGCAATTGAGAAATACCTGAGTCTGCACTGTGACTCCATGAACATTATAAAATTATCCCGTCGGAAGCCCAGGATGTACGGGATATCTTGGAAATTGGATGTTTTTTAATATTCTGTTGACAATTAAGATGAATTTATTTCATTTCTCATCGAAATTGCGATTTGGTTGTGAGCTTACAAGTACTTTGGTTGTTATCATTAGTCAGTGTTCCGAATGGTTCACTTATGTAGTTGTTGCCTCTCTTCGGTGTACAGTTTTCTTTTGAGCTGAAAGAAGCCCCACGGATGTCTTTCAACCATTTTTCTCGAGTGCGGAATTCGATGGCTGGATTACAACTTAACTGCTGAGCTTCATCGAACCGTGCTGTGAAGCGCTGCATATTGAGCGGGAGTTGCCCGTCTGGTCAGCACATAGCGGATTTGGGGGTCTCAGTAGATTTCATGCACTCAGTGGTTGCTTGCAGGAATCTGACCTTCCTGATAATTCCCCAACTTCGGAAATCTAGGATATCGTGCCAGGTGAAGCACGAAGCCGTTTTGCAAAATGAATTCCGTTGAAACTTACGATGGACGAAAATTCGGCTGGGATTCGTCTGAGTTTCTTGGTAAAACCAGACCCTTTTCGCAAAGAGTAGCAACATTTTATTGTTGTCTATGTTCGTTAGGTATCGTCAACACTTCACACGTTGTGGGACAACTCGAACCCGTGACTTTGCAGAATGCTACACGATCCAGCGGAGGGTGGCTGGGCAGCAGCGTGACTAATTCAAATTTAGACAGGGTGTGACACCATTAATCCTGCAGTGTCTATTATGAAATCTGACCAGATTTAAGTTGATTTCTGCGGTGGTCACTTTCCAGATTAAAACTAACAGTTGTTCCTGATCTCACTCCAGGCCAGAAGAATTAAAACCGAGAGAACTTTCCTCTGGTGATGACTGGTAGGAGTAGTATTTTTGTTGGATTTTTAAAGAAATCTGATGAAATTCCGTTCATACGTGATTGTCTTTCACGTGTGATGAATCGGATCCATCGAAAACCTTTCAACATTTGTGATTCCTCCACACTGGCGCAAGTTGATAATTCTGCAAATGAGTGTATTTCTCGAAAACGGTCCAATTTGGGTTCAAGTAGAACATAAGGTTGACGGAAATTCTGGGACCGCGCCTACCTGATGAGCCACAAGAAGGCCGAAACCGATCGTGAGCTGTCGAAGAGTTTTCAGCAACCTTATGAGTAGCTCCTTTTATGAAAATTCTGCACACTCTTCGTCAGCCTATTTTTCCTTAGCTATAAGGAACTCATCCACCAAAACTTGAGTAAGAACTACGGACTAGGTTATACCACCGGAAAGATTTTGATTATTGGGAACTTGGGAAGTAGTCTCGTCATAGTACGTCGCCGCATCACGGGTCTCTGTTTTGGTGCCCGGCGATGCCAGAGAAGCATCGGTGTTGAGCACTAATGTCATGATCTCGAAGATGATGATTCTCAGTTGTGTTGCCCCCATGTGGGGTATTGATTTTGAAACCTTCCACGGAATGGCGCTTTGCACGTAGCCAAAGCTATTGGATAAATCTTGTTAGTTCAGTCACTAAGTTGGCAAGTTTCTGTACCACTTGTGACGTAGAACCTTTTCTTATAATAACCAACCAGTGCACAAAGCATCCCTCTGGTTGTGTCCCACTGGAAACTTAAAAGTGTAGCCACCATCTTCGGTTTTGCGAAAAGGTTGGCTGGTACGCAGGCGCAAAATCAACTAGTTTTTGTGTCACTAAAGCTCTCCCCCAGACTCGAGTGTTAGCACTTAGACTAATTAGAAAATTTCAGTTTCGGGCTCTGTCCAAGCAACTCAGGTTCATCCTTCACTTAGAGGATGAGTTAACTTCCGAAAACCCATCGAGGGAGGTAATGAGAGAATGAATATTCGAAGTGGCACGCACTTGTTTGAAGAAGTTCCCATTTCAATATATTTGTAAACAAACTTTACTGTCTACCCACTTGCCTAAGGAATGAGATCACAAGTGGATCGAGAAAAACAAAACTTAATTGACTTGTTGAGTAAGATAGACTAATTACGATTTTTATTTGCTCACGAAAGGGTGAGAGGAACCATTCCGACAAGTGAGGTTCTCTCAATTTTTCAAATGCCACTGGGTTGCGTACAAGAGCTACGTAGGTGAGCGAGATTTGCGCTCTGGAAATCACAATGTTAGCGTAATAAGAAGCAGGTTATTCAGGGGTGAAGACCCTGCAGTCGAAATCCTCAATTAGGGATATTCTCACCAGCACCCTCTTCAAATGAAAAACGACGTCGAGTGTGTTCATTGTAAGGTTGCTTGCCACAATGAACCAGAAAAATTCCAGGAGCAAATCATCAAACTATGCAGACTTTGACGTTTGCTTCGCATTGACTCGCATACAGACTGCATTACACTCGCACCATTTTCAGCTAAAAGCCGACTTTATAAAGACAAATTCGGCTATGAAGACTGATATCGTCGGTGAATATTGAAAGAACTGTTGCAATATCTTTTCGTGGCTCTGCGGCGGGGACAAGGCAGACGCCTTGTTCACATCCCCATTTCACCACCTTCTGATGCTTACCTGTGGCCTGGGAACGGAGATACTTTCAGATCTTCCTATGTTGTTGATTTTAACCGTATATATTGCTAACAAAGACAATAGGCGTATCATCTTATTCTACCTAGTCAAAACGATCAACAGTTCATAACTACATAACAATGTTTCTCAGTGTCGAATACCTCGTCATCTGAAATGAGGACATCTATCTTTCCGGATATCAACCCATACGATATCCAGCGTAACGTTGTCACCACTCCGGAACTAAGTGTGATGGTGTTTCTCCCAATCGATATTTCGAAAATTGCTCACAAGCCAGTTAATATCATCGCACTGTGAACATTTTTATTGACAGGGATCCGGAACGCAGGGGCACAGCGTTTTTTTAAATTACGACCTTCGGTTGTTGAGTTGAGCAGTCATGTGCTGTCAGACGCGTGATTGAAAATCTCATTTGCACAGAGTTTTTGAAACCTGGACATTCTGAAGCTTTCTGTTGAACTCTTCTGGATGGTCTTCGAATATTGGCCGAAAATGACCAAGTAGTGAAAAGCGGTTCCTCAATTTCCACACAATGGATTCGTGACACCTTGCCAGACACTATTTGCATATGTATTAGTATACAGTGTGGTATGTGGTGTAGACCGGTACTCGAGCATCTACTTTGGCGTCCTTCATCAAACCTGACCTAATCGCTGTTCGGTGTCGCCGCGCAAATGTATTAGACGTCAGCATAGTCTCCGCGGGGTGACTGCGTGGAATGAGAGGAAGCAGAAGTATGATGCTGATGAATATTCCCTCGCCATAATCTCAGCCCTACGTGCAATCGGTTGTGATGTCGGCTTTTTGGTCCACCAACCGATGATCAGCATCGAGCGAGGGATCTGCTTTCCTCAATCCGCCAACACTGCTATTGAACTGGGACTTCCAGGGGTCACAGTCAGTGACTTGCGTTTGCTTGCCATTGGGGGCTCTCTGGGTACGTACGACGATTTTATGCGTGGCACATGGAAATGAGTGGACATTTTTGCCATATAATCTCAGTATGATGGACATCTTGTGCCACTGTGCGAGTCTTGATTAGGCTAGCGCTTACCGTGGCTTGCACAGCGTTCAACATGGTTTGTCCTTTCTTTAGTTGTTGGTTTTTAGACGCGTGTTACCATACCAAAATGTCTACATACGTTGGGATTCATCTCATCTGACTAAAACTGTTTTCGGCACGGATTCCAACGAGACGTTTCTCTATTTTATCTCATATTCTACTGTTACCCTTTCGCATTCGTCGCTTGCATTGACTTCTTATGTTTGTGACCATTCTGTTCAAAAATAAATGACAGTCGACCGTTGCACGAGTAGCAAACACTCTTCTTGGTCCCTGACGTAGCGAAATCGGCTGAAGTCAAGCTCCCAGTTTTGGCAGCAAGCGCAAAAGCGCATTTGGGTCTGTCTAGGCGCAACACGTTACGCACTAGGTTGCCAAAAATTCTTCGACAGTCCGCGACTGGTTCTCCCTCTCTTTTTGAAGCTCCAAGCTCCCCAAGTTTCCCACATTTGACAGAATTCGACATATTGCGACCAGCATAATCGAGAGATTTAGCAGAATTCAGCAGTCTTTTGTCAAAACCAACTATGTGTGTATGTATGTATGTGAAAACAACTGCTTCAGGTGACCGTCCGATACTAGTGACCTGTGAGATGTGGGTTTTAGTGTACAAGTATTCGCCCACAGTATCATGACCTCTACAGCCTTAACTTACAAGTACATTACTGGGTGTGAACACTCGGAATAATGTGTCCAAAAACTGTCACGTAGCAACTGGTTACACTCTTTTTGAAAACGTTTTTACTCCTTTAGCGCTATAAGTCGCCTGGGCTAACAAGGACCTCAGAGTTACTCTACGGCTATCGTCAACGGCCCACGAATAATCTCAGATGTGGAGAGTCAGTTACTGACCAATATTTTGACCGGAATTCCATCACATGCTTGCTATTGTCAAGAACGAAGGCTACCTGCCTAGTTGCGGTTGCTGTGCGAAATGACGCAGAGCAAACTCTGCCAGAATGTGCCAGGATGTATTGTTCTTTTTTAGTACTTCAGGTCTATTCTGCTATTGGTTACTAGTATGGTCTTAGTGACGATGTCTTCAAAGATCTCCGAACGAGACACTTATCATTCATGATGTAAGGGGACCGGTTAAGCGAGACTCCGTCTGTCAATGAAGAGCGGAGGAGCACTACCCGGTTATTTCATCTTTTAGGGAATCGTCAGCAGTGTGTATCTCATGAAATCCGGAGGCTTTCAGGCGCGTGACCTCCCGGCCAGGGGAAACACTCAATTGTCACCAGCTGACCTAACCATCCAAGTAAAGTTACTTCAATTGAGCTCTCTGAGTTTAGTGAGGTACTCCTTCCTGATGACTCCCAAACAAGAACCAAATGGTCGTGCAGTGCCCCTCGAATTTTCAACACAAATTAATTTGGTTGTTGGTCTGTTCGCCAAGCTTGGCAGTTGGATTGTAAACGTTTCATCACCCATCGAGGTGACATCGTCAGTGCAGGGTTGAGCGACTGACGATGTCACCTCGATTGGTGATGAAACCTTTGCAATCCAACTGCCAAGCCCGGCGAACAGACCAACAACCAAACAGCGCACCCGAGCTACCTACATTCGACAACATTGCTAACAGATTAACTTCACTAACGGGACAAAATCTCCATTAGGGATTGTAGTGTTCAGTGGTATTGATCCACTGAATTGAGTTAAACCTATGGGTTGCTCCTGACCTGATAAGAATTGTACAAGATTTTGAGTTGCACCGAGCGAATATGTTGATTGTACGATGACGTCGAAGTTAGATTTCAAAAAGTTAACTTCGGAGACTGCTAACTTTTGGAATCGAAAATTTGAGGCTACAGCAACAAAGGCATCAACCTGTTGAAGAGATTCCTTCTGCCCGAGATTTGCACTAAATCTGGCTGCAGCATGGTAAATCTTCCGTACGTTTCCTCAAAATTTACAAGAATTCCCAGGGGGGCTTTTGTTTAGTTTAGGCCATGATCATCGGTCTGTCGATGAGTGGGTTGAATTTTATGACTTCACAGGTCGGAGACAAGTCTTATTTAAAAATTCACCCTAAAACTTTGCCGAACTACGGAGACAAATCCCAGCTGGTTGTGCTAGAGAACCAGACACTGCGAGGAACTTCATCACATCCGTTTTTCGAAACTATGGGATTAACACACATGCGTAGTTCCTTCCGCACAGGGCTACGTCATCAATAGGATATTAGATAATCTACAAAAAATTACCTTAACGCAGCTAGGCACGGAGCAAGCACCTATTCAGCTGCGCACTGACGATGTCTGCTCGACTGGGGACGAAAGGTTTGCAAGCCAATTACAAAGCTCGGCGAGCAAATCAACTGCCATCCGATCAACCACCAGGAACATGAATTCTTCAGCTAAGCTGTCTTGTTAGAATTTTGATTAGGATAGACGAACAGACATATCATCCTCCATCTGCGTATTACCGTCGAGTTTTCCTATTTGCACGCGGAATGGGATGTTTTTATGCTGAACACAATCCAGACCACTGACCTTTTGCACACTGAGTTAACTTGCTTCAGAATCTCAGATGCTTTGAACACTGTTCTTCTAAATTGGATAACCTTCGGGGTGGATGGAATG
Organism: Opisthorchis viverrini; assembly: GCF_000715545.1. Classification (NCBI taxonomy): domain Eukaryota; kingdom Metazoa; phylum Platyhelminthes; class Trematoda; order Opisthorchiida; family Opisthorchiidae; genus Opisthorchis; species Opisthorchis viverrini. The sequence continues at coordinate 108,006 of NW_008752100.1, read as the reverse complement.
TCAGAAATATGTCAGTGTGGATTCAGCTCTCCCCTACGCTCGAACCCCAAACTCCATCTGTTAATTGTGGTTTTGTTTTGAAGTGCATGAGAGAATGTTGTACTCTGTATTGCACAACCTGCTCTTCTACGAAACCCGTACACTTTAAGAATCATTTGTTATTTCTCGAGGTGCTCGCGTTTGTTGTTCAGAGCGAACTTTCCGTTTTACTGACTTTGTGGCTTTCCGGTGTACCAGAAGTAGATCTTGCAAGCTAAAAGAACACCAGAAGAAACCGGCAACAGTGACAGACAACAATGAGAGTAGCATTCATTCACGGCAATCGGATCAACAGCCATTGTGGCAACGGATCGAATTTGCAGTAGGTCAACTTCGGTGGGAACTGATGTGTTTCAGTTCATCAAACCGGTCAAGGAGTACCTTGACCTAGAAACGATTTGAGTCATCGGGCGCCAAATACAGTCAGGAGTAATTATAACACGAACGGTTTTTCGAACATTAGTCACAGCATGTAGTCTGGTTATCCAACGTGCTCACTGGAACCTTAGAGATGCCCAGTTCTACCCACTCAAGCAATCTGATCCGCTTGATATCTTGGCAAACAAGGAAACAGAATAAAACCCAACCACTTACCATAACTCCCTTTTCTGGGTCGGATCGAGTGGATTCGTGAAGGCGAAAACCGCTCATGCTGGCGTTGAAGCTGTGGCAAAAAGTGTTACCACTGGTACTCGAACTCAGGGGCGACCGAGATCCACTCAGTGCAGTTGAGTTGGGTACAAGCAGCCGATTGGATTGTACTAGCTCACTGGCGTTTGATGGTGCTGCGTGTGGGGCGGAAAGCTGCTGTAATGTGGAACGGTTCCGAGTGACCGAACGAGCTAGTCGCGCAAACTTGCTCAAACCTGGTTACGAAACAGAAGAACAAGAAACTCAAAGACGCGGGTTTCCATTTTTAAGGTCAATAACTCTTGCTGTATTTTAATTTTTAACTTCTTACTCTTGAGAAACGTTGATGGAAAACGGCTATGCTAAACGTTTTATGCACATCTGCCTAAACTTCTCGCGAAATACTAATCAAGCAGATTGCTTTGCATTTACTTGACCTTGTTTTCATCCGACTGCGTGGTAGATCCGTACTTTCTTTCCAGTGAACTACTAAGCTGTCAAACGGGACCAGTTAGCCCCCCATTCATTCGGGTTAATTCGGTTTCCCAAGGTAAAGAAAACTGCAAGTACACATGATATAGATCCCATTTCGACCTCAACATTCTAATGGAACGCTCGTTTCAACTCAGGCTAGTGACGTGGTTCTCGCGTAAATAGACTGACTAACACAATCATAAAAGTCAGTTGGCAAGCTAGTTCGGATACCCCATCTGACATGTCATCAATTGATGTATTAGTCAACATGGGATCACGTGGTCGGAATCGCGTGACCGAACTATGGGCGGCAGCATACTCCGCCTGATTCCGTCACAATCGCACCGACAATCGGTTGCTCGTTGACAAACGGTTTATCCGCGAGGTTCTGGATTCGATTCGCCTTGGAAATTCATGAGATGCGCACTGACGATGATTTCCAGGAAGAGTGAAGCAACTGTAGAGTGCCCCTTATCTTCTGAAAACAAATTGACTTCATCTGCAGGGTTCAAGTTATGTTGAATTTTGCATGAGAAAACGTGCAGACCACTAGTTCAAAAGGTTACTTGAGAGCACAGATGAAAGCTCAACGGTGAAAAACTGTTCAGAAGCAGCATGAAAAGTAAGCCCTCAAAGTGATGCGCAAAATCGTCAGTCCACCGTGTGAAGGTCGGTGACGAGCTCTAACGTATCCCATGGATAATATGGAACAACCGTGAGTGAATAGGGCTTCGTACCTCTAAACTTTCGTTCCGGAACAATGACTTCACTCTGATTCGTTCCAACACCTTTTCGACTTGATAAAACACGGAGTTGTCTAACCGCTTTCCGAATAATTTTTCTCGTCACAGAAAAAATTTCCTAAAAATGTGCTCCTGAGCAGATAATAAAATATTCCTGCCACGATTTGTGCGTAGGTGAGATACCCACCTTAACTCTACGATGTGTAGAAAAGTAGTGGATAGCGAACGTACGTTTATCGGGATTAATGCGCAATCGTGGGCAGTCGTAAGACTGCCCTGGAAACAGATGTCTAATTCTGGCAGTACATTCGATCCGCACTTGCTCACTTGGTAGAAGACCTTGATGTTTTAAATGAGACTTTGTTCCAAAGAGACTCAACTGAATCTCTCGTTTATCTTATTCTCGAAAACAGTCCAATTTTGGTTCAAGTAGAAAATAAGGTTGCCAGAAAGTCGGGGACTGCGCCTACCTGATGAGCCCGAAGAAGGGCGAAACCGATTGTGAGCTGTCGAAGCGTTTTCAGCAGCCTTGTTAGTAGTTTCCTTTATGAGACTTTGTTGTGAACATGAAGCCAGTCTGTGCTAGAAAGCCGATTAATACTGTTCAGCTTTTTCTCCTTACTGGAGCTCTACTGTGTCCCGATTCCTCAACCTTGTGGCTAGTAGTTGAAACATTCGAGATTTCGACATGAGCCAAGTATGCAAGATGATCACACTGTTCTTCACTCGTTCGTGGTCGAACGTTTGTGTGCTCACACTGTTAGCCTGGAGGTCACCGGTTCTAGGGCTTCTGTGAGATGTGCGATATTAATCGCACATCCTAATAAGGATGAAGCAGCTGTATAGAGCATCTAGGCATTTCAAAATTTCACGAGCAAGACGAAATCGCATTAGCAACGATCTTGATATTGGTGGAGATGTTCCCTTTTCGATGAATACTACCTTCGACTTAACATAGGACCTTGCGACGACAGATTCTAGAGCTGAATGTTCTCGCTACTTCCGTGTGCTCAAGTGACCACCCAAAGTGATCAAGGTTCACTGTTTTATGCGGACACGCAAACGCGTGGGAACACACGCACGACCAGGTGTGCGCACAACGGAATGAGTCGCAAAATTCGTCTAAAGGGAAAGAAACCAATATGACTGTGAACTTTCCAGGTGAGTGCTTCAAGTGAAGCGTAACGTCCTTCACCATGTCACTTGTCTCACCATCACGGACGATCCGCCCAAAATATTCAGTTATTCGCCGCGGACTCTAATTAAAAATACTGACGACACTGATTACCGTTTCGAACAAACGTTTTTGAGGTCTCTTGTATGACAAAAAAATTCATCCCGAGTACGAAATTGTGCCTTTCTGTTCTCCGTGGATTCCCAGTAATATTCTAAGATTCTACTAGGAGATTACATCTTTTTGTTCTGCCTCGTTCTGATGGACAATCTCGCCAACTGCATTTTGCAGTAAAATAATAAAACAAAAACAAAAGAGCGAACAGGAAAATTCATTAATCGATTAATTAATTAATTAATTATTAATTAAAATAATTAAATATAACATCGCGAGGCAGGATAAACACTGGCTTTTGCCCAGTCCCTTACAGTCAAACAAGTCTATTCCGATGGCCATAAACGGTTCACATTGTTCAACAAAGAAAACACCAACCTATTCAAAAGATCTCTGTGTTCGCTGAAAGTCATTCATCACTTAGGTCCACCTTTCTACACATGACCGGGAATCAGACTCATCCATTGTTAACCACCAAGATCTCCAACTCATAATTCTCGAGAAATTACGGGTAATAGAGCCCCCGCCGTTTTCATGAGTTTTGTACCAACTCTTCGATCTATGGGATAAATTTATCTTGGTTTACGTTCACAGTTTAAACTGAATGTGGGACGATTGTTCAGAATGGAGTGTCACACAAAACGGCTATTCTCTAATTAGAGGTAGACAAAGAGCTGAGATACCCTGTCCACTCAGATACATCCAAAATCTGATTAGTTCATTTCCCATAGCTCTTGCTCCCCATAAAGAAATTCCACGTGCAACTCGGTTCCAGCTCACCTTTGGCCGACTCCTCATCCTCGAATGGGGTTTTCAGCATCGTGATGTCACGAAAGGCTAGCAGAAACAGAACGACTTCTTCCTGTTCGTTCCGGACCGGAGAGATGCAAACCAGAAGCCACAAGGGTGAATCTGATAAAGAGAGAAAAAAGAGAGAAAAGAGAGGAGAAGAGAAATTTTCAATGAATACTTGAAGATCAGCAGCTGAATCTGATTCAGCAGGTACGGTTTTGAAGGCATAACTTGGTGGTTACAAGAAACAAGACGACGTGGAAAATACAAATCAGACTGTTGCAGAGGCATCAGGATATTGCTAGCTCAGTTGCATTCGGTCGTAGATCCGTTCTCCGAACTCGACAGTCAGACTGTGAAAACGTTTCGTCACCAATTGAGCTCACATTATCGGTGACTTATTCAGCCACGCATTGATGGCATCAGCTCGTTTAGTGCAAGCTAACTTCCAAGCGTAACTGACATATCAACGATCAACTGATCATGTACAAAGAGGAAGGTTGTCTAAACAGTGATTTGAGGAGTCTAACCCAACAGGGAACTAGAAGTGACATCATACTAGCAATGACGTTGCGATGTTATACTTGCTAGTCCAATTGTGAATTTTTTTGTTCTATAACGCCGATGTGGTTCAGAAGAAGGGGGCGGGCAATTTTTTCAGTTAGTCCGTAGCTACCAGGGATTCGACAGGGTTGCGCGATAATCATTGTACAATAATCATTATGGAGGGATGTAAAAACAACTTCGAGGAAACTAAAAAAATCAGAGGGCATCAAACAGTATACACTCCTTGTATAGTCCATGATTGTGGAGATGGCTGCCTTTTGTCAGAAAATTCTGCACCGACTCTGTCAGCAAGGAATGATCCTGAAATTAGCGAATATACCAGCCCGACAGTCTGTTTTGTGTAATAAGCGAAAGCGAAATTTCTTCACCACTGGCGACGATCGTGAGCTCTTGACACCAGTAAGCTTTGACGTCAATCTCTTACTGGTGGACCAGGAATCTTCTGAACAACCCACCTGCAAATGAGCGTCGTTAATAATCCCTCGTTTTCGAATCGGGTTCGCCTCTATGGTGTGTAGAGTCATACTTCGGACGCCTTACGCTTACAAATTTCTTATAAACTCCGTAGCTGCAAAAATAAAATTCCAGCGGGGTAGCTGATCAACGAATTTTGGAAACTCTGGCGCCTTTGTTCAACTTGAGTCATGCGCGACATCAAGAAACAACATCGCCGAATGTAACGAGTAGTGCTTCCAAGACAATTAAAGATTACTTTTTTAAGTTACGAATATCGTTCCCCCTTTGACTCGGTTGCCCTGAAAAACTGCAGGTCTGTGATAGTTTACCTATGCACTTCAACAGGATGTAACGGTAAATGAGCTTCGATCAGCAGGCTGAAAAACAAAGCTATTCTGGTTAACAATTCCACAGACTCTGTCACAGTACACTAATGAATGTGTTTCTTTCAGTTTAAGTTTCCTGTGGATGAAGGTGGGCGATGATTTAAAAAAATGCGCAGTGCAAGTGGTTGTGGCCATATTGAATATCACAGCATCTTCACGCCTTCTTAACTAAAGTTCACCTTGTTTCCTCTCACAAAGTTGCAAGCCCTACGAGACGGAGCAAGTCACCGAGTCACGGAGGACACGTATGCACTTCTTGGGCGGACTGCTAACCTCAAACTTGTTGACAAATTAGCGTGCTCCAAATAGCAGTGTTACCCTGAAACGGTACTAAGATATCTATTTCAATGTGATATGAAGGCCCAGGTATCTTATTTTCAATCACATTTACCAGAAACCAATTTTTCATTTCAAAGAAAGCCCTCCTGTTTCCCGTCCCGTGACAGTTGGATGCAATATTCATTTCTGGTTTTGTGCTATACAATGAGACTCTTAGTACGCGGCCCCAGTTTATTGTTCTACGCTTTTGGGTAGGTCGGGAATGAACGCTCTCCTTCTTAGCAAGTCAGCTTTTCACCCAGATTTACGTAAAATGCCAAGATCAACCGCATTTTCCAAAAGAGTCGCAGTCGAATGCTTTCAAAACAATAAGTAGATTTTTAAAAATCTTATTTATCCACATTATCACAACCGGGTCTTTTTTGAAAAGGTCGCCTCTGTGGGGGCTATTCGCGCCGAACTTGATCACGTGACAATCAGATTATTGCAAACTGCCAATAGTATGGTTTGGAAGAATTGGGATAAACGCTTGCTTCCGTGAATCCCAATCGACTTATGTACAAAGCGGTGCTTTACAACACTGTGAGGATTGTCTGGCAGGCAGCTTCTAGTTTATTAGGACTGATCCCTAAACCACGGAAGCGTAACAAGTGTTTATTCAGTGACAGTACATTGAAGAGTGCTTTCCGACTGCCGGCAGAGGGACTCAGGGAGCCAGCCACCCAATATTCCGAAAGCCGGTGAAGTGGTGCGATCACGACTCTCTCACGTGTCGGATTAGATCAGCTCATATTTTGGGCAAGACCAAATGCATGCTCAGTTCGACTGAGCACTTGTGTTACCTAAATGGAGAACTATTGCGCGAGAATTGAAGTTCGGAGCCGAATACACTATATATCGCAATCACCCACAAAATGTGAATAAGGCTTGCGCCTTGTGTTACCTAAATGGAGAACTATTGCGCGAGAATTGAAGTTCGGAGCCGAATACACTATATATCGCAATCACCCACAAAATGTGAATAAGGCTTGCGCCCGCGAGCGCACAGATGGTGTTTAATCACCAAAAAAACGAAGGAAACTGCCATTTTTGAGCCACTGACGTCCTGACGAAGCCCGTTGTTCAGTTTCAGGCTGGCCATTTAGATGTTAAAGGAGCCCATTGGACCACACTCTCTACACTCTACCCGTGGACGGCCCAAATTCAATTTTGTTGAACGCCCTGAATGAAAAAATAGCCCTTTGGTAAAGCTTTCACGCCACAAGTCTCCCTGTACATACAAGTCATCTGCATACATTGATCAGCATTTCAATAAAATTCGAGACATGTGTAGACACTGAACACCTCTCATAAGATCGTTTTGCGTTCCATCATCCGTCGAGCTCAGTTTACCCCATTCAACTCAGAAGTATCTCTATTTTCTCCCCTCGTCCACAGAGTCTGGGCACGCTGCGCCTTCGGAAATTCCATCAAGAATATCTCGGAAGAGAATTCACTTCTGATCCAGAGAGTAAGTGGTTTCGTCGAGTTTTACATCTCCTCCATTGCCTGATTTCGTGACTACCGCACCTTCTTGTCCTTCCACATACTACTTGCATCTGGTCATTTAAGTCACATGAAGCCATTATTAGCTCCGGTAACCCAAACGCTTCTAATTTCTCTTGGTACAAATTAGCCCCAGTCTTTTTATGAGCAAAAGTGGTCGGAAAACTAAAAATAGAGTTCGTTGGACTACTCTTCAGTTGGTTGGAGATTTCAGATCTGCTCATGTGAACGGACGAACACAGCGAACTCAACTTTTGTTTAGCTAGAAAAAGGTGTTGAGACCATATTGAACAAACCATATCCCAACTTTCAGACATCCGGTTTCACCTCTCCAGAGATAAGAATAAACAAACTCACGGTTCTTTTTGTAAAATAACATTTCAATCTGATCTGGTGTTTGTGTGTCCAGTGCTTTGAGCAGTCGGTCACGCATCTCTTGCGTGGTCTGCTCTCCGTAGAAGTAGGCACAGTTACCACTTTTTTGCATAATGTCCACACGACTATAGCCAATCAGTTTGGAGAAGCCCTCGTTGCAATAAACGATCGGATAGTCAACAATGCGTGCGTTGGCCAAGATGAAACTGCAGACTGTAGATGGGTAGGATTGAAATGGGTAGGGATAAATAACTCATCAAATCATAATGGTCAGGAAACTCAGTTATGCCATTTGGATCAAACGAAAAGCTTTAACAGTGAGACCGTCGTTTACCTCAAAAATGAAGAGACACACAGAAGAAACTAGAAGTACATGAAATTTTGAGGCTTCGTGGACTTTTGGTGACAAGTGAATCTCATTACTTTTATCAGTGCGATTCAAGGTTGCGCAAGCTCAACTGGAAAATTCTGGAAACAGCAACCGGAAAGTTCTCTGACTGTGGTAATTCCCCCCCCTAAACTTATAACAGTTGACAGATTTGCACCAGCTGATTAGTGTTTCAAACATCATTTCGACAGAGATAAAACTTTGAGGGAGAGGCCCATAGTAATACCCACAGCCAGGTCGTACAAGAATATATAAGCAACTTAGCTGAGTTATTAGCCGTCGTAGAACAACTAATGGGAACTCATGAGAATTCCGAGCTCCGATTAAAATCCCAGACCTTGATGTAGTCTTTCTTCGCATATCGTATGACTTGCCGTATCGGACAAGAGCCATTGGATAACCCATTTGCACGGAAAGGTCATTTTTCAGGCACTTTAGGGTGAACGTTGACTCATGGTTGGCCTGGCTCTTCGTAACTAAACAGGAACCGGATGCCTTGTCACTCGTGATAAAGATAGTGTCTGTCGCAGGTTCGCTGGGACTCAGTTGCAAATAATTTCTGATGTCTTCTTCGTGATGGCTTTCAGCTGGGTGGTGGAGGGCGGAACTGTCCCTTCAGACAGAAGACCACCAATCATGAGGTCTACACTCAGCAGTTACTTTGAGTTAACCACTGGTCAAGTGATAATCTGCAGAACAATTTCGCTTATACTGTGTTACGAAGGACGTTCCTGGCGCTGAAAATCAGTGCAGACATCTGAGGTAAACCATCCCATGTCTGCCGAGCCATCGACTCACAGCCCGTTGCCACATCAGCATAAGTGAAAAATAGGGCAGCTCTGAGTCGAAATGGCTTCTACGTTGAAAGATCAAGTTGAATTATTGTTTGTAATTGCTATTGCTGCTACCTACTTGCAGCCAAATAACTCTCAATTTCACAATCGAAGAAAATCAGACTACTTGAGATTTGGAAGTAGATTATGGTTGTGTTCAAAGGAAATCGTTCGAGTTTTACAACTTTATTCACCGCACTCACTAGTGTTTTCGTGGATGTGAGTTGTGTGAAAAGCTGAGAACGCTTCGCGGAATGCTTACACTTGGCCTGAAACAAAAATTTTGTACTGAGGTCCTCAGAGTGGCGAAGTTAGGTACAAAATCTCTCTCAACAAATCCAAGTCTTCTGGTATTCGTCGACCTGTATTTTTGACCTTGAATGAACACGACACGATAGGTGCAAGAAGTTAATTCGATTTCCACCTCCTCATAAGGGGATGCTGTCTGGTCAAATCTAGCCGGTTGCTCGTGGAAGTATCATGCCAATAAATATCACTCAATTTCAAGGACGTCCATGAATTATACCCACACCCCGCGATACAGTGTTGTGTCAGACTCGTCAGTCTGACAAAGTTCGATCCGAAGTTTATTCGAACGGCAAAGAGGTAGATTGTGTCTAACGTGAAAGTGTACGGGACAGTGATTCTGTCCACGCCAACGTTGTCTACGCCAACGTTGTATGCTACGTTCGAGAGGAGTTGGGGGCAGACAGACCACCTTGCTATTTCTTCTGATATTCTAAAAACCAAGGGGCTCAAGACCGGACAGGCGGTGTTCCGCCTGAAATAATTCTTGGTTGAATTATTATGATAGATTCGAATACGGTCGTTCTTTAGCACCTCGAACGAGTGACAGAATGATAGTGGGTGGTTCTCCTAGTAGCAATCTACTCGACACATGGAAGGATATCGTTTGGGAGATATTACTATCCAAAATTTATGGTACTAATCACCGAGACAGTGCACTTTAGTTGATGTGGTTTATTAATATTCTTCTTCTCCCAGAATGCCGTCCATTACCTTCCAGTTTCGTCATTCCAGCCACCTTGGAACCACGACCCACGTGTCGTATCTACGAGGACCTGTTCTGACTCACAACTAAACTCCGCTCAACGTCTCACAGTCAACCACAACCGCTGGCTTACCCGCGGGGCGCACAGGAGCGTAGACGGCTGAGGGCTGTCTTTGATGATGATGATGATGATGATGATGATGAAGATGATGATGATGATTGATTCATCGCACCCGCCTTCAAACCCTGTCGTACGTAGTAGATTATCCACACAACAAGTTATCCGCTTAGCAGGGCACAGTCATTCTTTGCGAGTCATCTTAATTTACTTATTCAGGAGACACTAACTTGTGAGCTTTTTAATGATTGTGGGTATAAATATGGTTATGCATAGGCTTTTGCTAATTCGAACGGTATCAAAATGCATAGAAATTGGCTAATTCACTGTGCTGCGGTGAAACCGAACGGGGACGTTGTAAAAAGCATAGAATCAGACCAACTGTTGAATGACAGAATTGCGTATACTTGACCGTATGGTTCAACTTACACAAACGGTTACACTGAATCATGATGGATATAATAAATAAATAAAAATAGTAGAACTTCATAATCGAGAGATTCGGCTTGGTTTCTAGTGAGTCTTCCGCAGTAATAACTAAATTGGTTTGCACATAAGTGTACCATGCTTGATAGATATCGTTAGAAGAACATTCCAGAATGTCACTAAGACGTGGATACTATCGCGGAGTGGAACTGCGACTACTGCAGTTTCTCCAAGAGAGGAACCCTGCAGGTTAGATTTCGGTTGCCATCCAGATAACCCGCCTGGAAACACCACAAATGAGAGATTCAACTGGGTTCCAGGTGAGTCTCTCGTCAAAACAAATTAGTTTGCAAATAAGTGTATTTCGCTAACATCGTGCAGTTTCGTTTCAGCAAAAACATAAATTTGACAGAATCTCCGGGCTGCGCCTAACTGATGAGCCCCAAGAAGGACGAAACCCATCGTGGGCTGTCGATGGGTTTTCAGCAACCTTATGAGTAGTGCATTACAAATGTACTGAATCAGGTTAGTTGATAAATAATTATGCGAACCATACTGTTCTTCTCATCGTGACAAAGCTGTACAGCTAGAATAATCTGTCTGGATTATTCCCCCCGACCTTCAACTAAGCCGGTGGAATAACCGCACGACAGTTCAATCTTCCGCTTTCGTTTGTTCACGGTGATCACACGCAAAACTAAAGGACTGGAAACGTATGAAACGACTGACAGTAATGTTTGCCAAACATTTCCTATGCGGAAAATGTACACCGTGGTGGAAGCGTTGAAACTACGTGGTCTTTTTTCCTGGTCGACGGAAAGAAAGCTCCAAACACAGTTGCAATTTATATGCAGATTAGATTCTACGCAGCATGCGTCAGTGCCAGCAAATATGGATCAGGTTCACCTACCTCATACTGTTTCCAACATGTGGCCGATGACTTTTTATTGATCAGTTTACATTACAACATTTCAGTTTTCTATGTGACACCGTGGTTGATGTTTCTACTGAGTGGAGCGATAAATATGCAGTTGTGGACACAGGTTTATTCCAAAGATCAGTGTGTGCCTCGGCTTCCTCATGACATACTTGCTTAGATTTATTCATTCAGGCTTGGAACGTTGTTACGAAAGCGTCTTACCTAAATTTTGCATGAATTTGAGGGAATTACAAAACTAAATAAAGGTGTTCAATCTAAGGTCCTAAACAGACAAACTTCCTGAGAAGTCCTTAGATGTCTAGAAGTGTATATATTGTTTCACAGTCTGTTCGTTTACACGTTTCAAACAAGAGCAAGGAATTTTTGAGACTATTGACTCGTGGAGACTAGGATTGTTTTGGCCTTTCGACAATACAGCCCAGTAATCTGTCTGGTGCCTCGGGTAGCATGAAGAACGTTCGCATCCATAATCACCGATTTTTAGAAACTGCACATAAACTCTCCCACTTTGCAGCGACTGCATACTTTTAGGACGCCTTGAACACTTTTCCAGACGATCACTTCAATCCACTGTTATCACGTGTCCACCATGCGCCTCACTTGGTACATCCAACCGGGGTACCTACGTGCCGTTGTTTTTACGGTCGACCCTGCCAACCGATCTGGTGACATGCTAGTCCTTTCCGCCTGAGCTCCCTAGTAGAGTTGGCATACAGGTGCGCAGATTAGATCGGGTTCCTCAGGTTGGTTTTTTCTCAGTGTGATCTAGAATATCATGCTTCCAGAAACCCCTCGACTGTTTCGTGTCTCTCACTGCCAGAACCTGTAAGTTTGAACTGCCACTCAGAAAAGCCCCGTTTTGAGAGTGTAATTCAAGGTCAGAAGACAGAACCATAATAATGTCGTTCACCAGATTAATGACGACGATAAGCTTAGCGGTCAACGAGATTTCTGCCACGAACGGCTTCTACTGGCTTCTACATCTTCCTGTGTCCCACCGACTTCATGGTAACGGGATGTGTATATAAGGACTGCTAAATCAAGGGTTCCACTGAACAAACCGATCAGCCGCAACTTATCGGACGTAGTTCGTTGTACTAGAACTTTGGGGTCATACCTGTTGATTCCCATTACTGTAGGCTGAGTGTGGTGGTCTCCACTTCAGTTTTACAATTACCCTGATGCAGTGGAAACCAATGATTAATTCGAAAAAGCATTGTATCACTTTTTGTTTGATCACTCTCTTACTAAACGACCGAAAGCTGATCGAATTTGCTTCTATATACAAATACTGCTGTCTTTTGGGTCATTTAGATAGGGACTGTACAGACACTTTTAATGTCATCCTCTTTCACCTTCCAAACGGAGTCTATTGACACAGTTGGCCTGAGGAATCTGGATTAAGTGTGCAAGCAGCTGCACATGACCACTCCGTTTAAAACCTCACCATTCCAGCTGAAGAAACTATGCAGGGATGAAGTGAAGACCGGACAGCCTAGCACTTATCGACGATTTTACTTGTCTAAATCATACTCACGTCATACGTCCAGCTGAAGATAAAGCAGAGTGACAGGTTCGCCCCAGTAGATTTGGTCAATAAATCAGTCCTGATGATCAGGAAGACGTCTGATCACTGGTATACCGTTGCTTCACACACTTTCCACAGGGTTTCGAGAACAGTCTGGATAACAGCATACAAGTCAGGTGCACAACATTTACACATGTGATGTGATTGAACCATTGAGTAAACCTGTGTTAGTGATCACTTCAATGTCAGTCGGACAGAAACTATTGGCTGTGTGCAGAGTTGCTTGGACTGAACACTATTCACATTCTCGAACTTCTAGCGTCGTTATTCACGCACCGCTCATGAGCTTTCACCCCTATGGTCAATTCGTTTAGGAGTTAGTTTCGTTTTACTGTCGAATTCAGGAAGACAAGCGTGGTTACCTGACTTTCCTACTAAGCATTGGTAAAAAAAGGCTGCAAAAGAACATCATCGCTTTATTGACTTGCAGGACTGTGGCCACAAGAGACGAAGTTACTTTATAAAACGTTGCTGTGGCAAGCCTCTATCCCTACTGGTCAAGTTTGCTCACCGCGCGTCAATGTGCACAAACCAAGCATGATCCATTTGTGGTTCAATACGTCAGTAGAAAGATACAATGGCGCCCCGGCGAAAGCCATAAAACTGTTTCCGATACAGATTGAAGTGTCACTACTTATTTATTCAAACCGGATTCCAGGGTGAATTAACTTTACACTTGCGACGTGGAACGATACCCGTGGTGGCTCAGTTGTTAGAGCACTCGCCAGCAAACTATAGGTGGTTGGTTCGAGTCCCATTCAATGACTGTGTAACTTCTGGTGAACCAAGCTCCGTGAGATGCATTGATCACATCGAGTCAACAACACAGTGAGGCACGCGGCAAATTTCGAGTGAACAGTAAAAAGCGTTAGGAAGAGATATTGATCACATTCTCGTTCAACAAGATATAATCTGTAGTTGGTTGGTTTACATAAAAACTGAAAGCGATACTTGTTTTGAAATGATTTAAGAATAGCCTCTTGCTCCCAAGTCATTGATACTCCGAAAACGGTGGGAGTAGTTCCAGTGAATTTCTAAATAGCTGACTGATATTGATGCATAGGTGTGAGCACTGTATCCTGATATCCTCTTGCCCTTTGGTTCACGACTTTCCAGTATCACTCTCCTTTGCTTTTCACTTTAGTAGATATTTCAAGTCTTAAATTGTTTTTCTTGTCACAAAAGCCCTAATGAAGGAACTTACCATTAATTCGCCTGGCTATCTCACAAACACATTCCCCTTTCAGATTATCATGTCCAATAAGTTGTACAAAATCAGTAATGACGAATTTTTTTAACGTTTTTAGGGCCCACTCGGACGAATACAGTTCCTTGAAGTGGCTTTTTAATGTTGTTCATTGGGCTGCTGTCTATTAGAAAACAATTCACTAAGTTTCTTTACGTTTTGTTAGATGAGGATAACATCATCCCAATCTCTGGAGTCCCACAATTCTGGTAGTAAAACGAGACTAGCGGAACATTCAGACGTTCGATTTATGCCATACTCTGCTTAGTTTAACTGAATTTGCCACTCTTAATAATACCACCATTTGTTAGTCTTTTGTTCGCCGATAATGCTCAACTTTGTCGAATGATATTTTCCTCACTGAGCTGGCTTCCGTTCGAGAGCCAGATCTCTTTGCACATTTGTCTCTCAAAATAGTTCTTGGTCACTGCATCCGCTTAAGGTCAAAGTGGAACAATCTGGCTTGTTTCCTCACTCATACGGTAAGTTTCCTATCCACCGGGGCAGTTTCAATTCTACAGAGTACACGTATCAGTTATCAGTAGTTATCTTGAGAATGGCTGAAATGTGAAAACGTAGTTTCTGAAGAGACCACGTCTCAACCTTTGACCGAACGAGGTGAGGTTTAAAGAGGTTCTTTTCCCCAATCGTTCACTCTAATAACCTTGCTCTTCGGGTAAACACTCACCACAATGGTTGGTCTTTTGGCTAATTAAACTTTAGTATGCCAGCAAAATCGTCAGGAAACGTTTCTGCTGCAAAATTGAAAGACCAAACTAAATTTCAATGCCTGTAGGTGTGTTACGACTGGTGAACCAGGTAATCCGAGCCTTTCAGCGGAGCACCAGCCAGCAGGGGCCAACATATGGCACTGCAAATTGTCACAGGCCCAATGAACACTACTCAAATGGGTATGCACGTTGTATTCGTAGTCAAGCAACGGAATCGAGATTCCAGCATACAAACCCACAGGTCCATCCTGATGGGCTCCTGGGGCTTACCCGAGTTACGGGTGGATTTACATTTCGAATACCCAACGACGCAATAGTCCGTTAAATTTGATCAAAAGTCTAGCATTCTATTTTCACATAGTTTACCATGAATGCAATCGTGTTAATGTCGTGGGGACTAATGGAAATCTCAAGCAAATTTCGAGTCTTTTAGTTAGAAGACCAAACATACGGGACCTATATTTGTTAGGGCTACTTGGATGAATATTATGAATCTCTGTGAAGAATTCGGTAGAAATTGACCTAAAGGACTTCAATGCCATTTATCCTTATTTGGTGGGCCTTGATATCAGTGGCGTTCCATTACATTACCTTCTTACTTTCTTGCTTGTGTGGTCGTTAACGGTGAGTCCCTCAAGATCCTTGAACCATTTTGTTTTCTTAGTTTTAAATCCAGGACTAAGGAAACTGTTTTGCTTTCACGGCACTCGCCGAGTGACCAGTTTGAACAGACACAGCCAGTGTTATTTGAAGCTTTAAGCGACAAACTTTAGGAAGCCGGTTTCTGTATCTGACTCTTAGAAACTGACGACAAATGATACCTCTAAGTCCACTAGCTGGTACAGCCATCCCTCTAAACTTGCTTACCTGGAGTTTATTTTATCAGATCAGCGACGGAGTATTTAAGCGATGGGCGAAATCGACGTAGCCGGTTGCCAGCTGCCTAATACTTGGTAACCCCCTGACCCAGATGTTCACAACATTTTGAAAGTTGATTTTGTTATATATCCTTCGGATTTGCGTGATCAGCAATACCTGCTACGCCTAATGCTATCCATAAATAATTTTCATTGAAGCTTGCTGCAGCTTGACTCCTGATCGTTGAAACTCCATACTGCAGCTCCCGGTGTTAGCCAAACACGCTAACACGCTCCGGCTGCTTGACATCTATTCACCCACTTTGTTTTTCTGTTGCAAATGTTAAGCTGTCATAACGATAGATGTTTTCACTCGGTCACATGGTGCGCACGTTTCGGTTGGCCTTGAGTCCGCTTAACATTATTGATCCAGATGTTCCATCGATCGGCTCCTGGGCACTTTTGTCTTTGGGTTCAGATACAGCACAACACGACGCATTTAATGAGTAATCCTCACTTCACCACCCGGAGTGTGACTTCAGTTTCATCATTATTGATCACATCGCAATCATGGTAGCTACGCTGCATATACGTAAATCTGGTTTTTTCCTAAATTAATTGATCAAAACCGAATGACACAAATTGCTACTTGCTGATGAGTTCATCTAATGTTTTTTCGCGACTCGAGTTTTCCAGGTTTTTGCTATTTATTTCCGCAGTATTTTCAGTCCACTCATTTGGGATGATTCTTCAATTCTCATTTGGTTAGCTGGTCACAGACTGATCAACAAAAGGACGATTTATGATCAACATAGCGTAACGATCCAAGCCACGCAATCAAACATTCACGATTGTTACATCCGAAATAGCCCCGGTGCCGTCTCCAGGGAATTAGGATTGTTACAAAGGTGGGCCGTCAGGCTGTCATGTTTTGTATATTCTGGCAAAGCACTTTGCTTTTTGATAAAGGAACATTTTGTCTAGGAATTTTGAATTCAAATGTTCCTCCTGTAACAAGCTATGTGTCGGATTATCATCGGTCCGACTCATGCGTTTTGCCTACCACATCCAGCTTTTGTGCCACTGCCTGTCGCTCTAATCTACCCACGTATTCCCTCTACTTCTTTGTGAGTACTGAAGGAACAATAAAATAGATGCGTAGCGAACATTTATATATATCGAGAACTTCTGACTGGAATGAGTAACATTTGGAGATGCAATCCTACGTTCAGACTACCTACCATTACGATTGGTCTGGTTGATTCTTACACCCGGAAGTGTCCGACCTCTAAAATGTTTTGTCGTTTTCCCATCGTTATTCAGCACAAAACCAGCGGTGTTCTTTTGTAGCCAGGACCACTTTAAATGAAGTCCTGAGTACCTAGAAAAGTACACTAATTTGCATATCAACTTGATTTTTTAATGGAGGACTCAAATGAGTATGCCCATTTTTATATTCTTCAGCTAAACGTGCAGCACAAAGGCCGCCTTATGTTTCAGTTGGTACAATAACTGAAGTATCGTAATATTTCTTCATAAAGAAAACTAGGCAAAGGTTACTAAAAACTCTCCAACAACCCACTATCGGTTTCGTACTTCTTGGCGCCCATCAGGTGGTAGCAGTGCTTGAGTTTCCGAAGGTGAACATCAAAGAGAGTAGCGAAATACACTCATTTGCAAACAAACTTGGTTCTACGAGAGACTCACCCTGCTGGATCTCTCGTTCATGATGTTTTTACACAAGAGATTAAGGTAAGTTCCAGGTAAGTCTCTCGCATATGAGTATTTTTCGATGAGTTCGCGCAATTGGGTCTCAAGTAGAACATAATATTGACGGAAACTCGAAGACTCCGCCCACCTGATGTGCCTCAAGAAGGGCGAAACCGATCGTTAGCTGTCGAAGAAGGTTCCGCAACCTTATGAATAATGTATTACGTCTATAGCAGTCAAGCAAAATTCAGTTCAGCTACCAGTAGAAATATGAATTTGGTTACTCATAAGGGTGTTTGTCAAAATCTGACCAGTTTTAGACTCAAGTGGAACATATGGTTGACGGTCTGTCAGTGACAGCTCTAACCTGATGAAAAGGCAAACTGGTTGTGGACCGACGAAGAATTTTCAAGCATAAACTGCGCGAACACCAGAAAAACCCTACTTCAAAAACAAGTTTAGCAGTTATTTCACATGGAAAGCCCTTTTGCTATTTTCAAGGATTTCTTGTTCTGGTCTAAATGCTTTTCTGGGCCTAAGTAAGTCGACAGTTGCTAAAATTTTGTTTTTTTTTTTTGCGAAGGGAACTAAGATGAGGACAACGAAACAATTGACTAGCCAACTGCTGATCGTACTGGGATAAATTTAAAATCGCGAGCACATGACAATCAGCTGGTACTTAGTCTAGCGGTCTGCGACACTAATGCGTTTTACGTTGCCCTTTGCCGACACTATGACCTTCTTAGTGAATTTCGTCTCAGGAAAACAAAATTTAGTACCCCTTTGACGTTTGATTTATTGCTTGTTGTGCCGTCATGACGCCAGTGGATCAGTGGTGACCAGTTTCCCCAGACTTAACACATGTAGCCCTGATCTCTATCAGACCTCAGTCAACCGTTCCAATACACTTATCAATATGCCCTTCGTTCTCGTCCCCAAACACTCTCATCTTTGAGATAACGTGGAATGACGACAGCTCCTAAGGAAACGGAGCCCTCTAAAGTGTTCAGCGTGAAGCTCCTCAAAGCATTGACACAAACAGATACCATACGTGTAAAGCTGCAGTACTGTACTGGGTGGAAGGACCTTGAGAGTGCAACCAGATGGATACTTAGTAACCCCTATTTTGTTGAAACAGACATTCTGTTGACTTATAGGCAATATAAATTATCCACCAATGGATCAGATCAGCCCTGCAGATAGCCAGGAGTTCCAGAAATCGGATCTGTGGCGCTACCTTTGTAGGACGTTCTGATGGATCCCTTTGGTGATTATCCTTCTGGCTTTGAAACACCAGTGTAATATATGGACAAGGCAGATGTGACTGCCTAGATTTGAAGCCAAAGCTGTCTGAATCCAATGTCATCCTTGTAACTTTACTGTCAGTGAAGCCGGTATCAATACTTGAATTCTGTCAGCATTTAACAAATGTAACATGAACTGGCTTAGGACACCTGTAAGACAAAATGAAGTGCTTGCCACTCCTAGCTTTCATATTCTCACTGTGCGGGGTTTTAAATAATCGAATACTTGTTGTTGTTGTTGTTGTTGTTGTTGTTGTTGTTGTTGTTATGCTATACAATGGTGTAATGGTTGATACTACTAACGGAGCGTGCGAGTAGTATGTTTTCCCGTAAATCCGCTTCGCGTCTCTTGGAAAGTGAGATCTATTACAGAATTGGTGGAGTCGCATTTGCTTGCATTAGAGTAACAGTCAGTGAGTATCCAGGAAAGTTCAGGAAGGCGTGTTCAAGGGGAAGACGTATATGAGAGTTTTGATTCCCTGTCCAATAGTCTGTAAGTGTTCGGTTGGCGTTTTCTAATAACTCCGCAGCAAAGGCCTTCTTTCTTTCAATGGCAGCGTGCGTCTCACAACTTGGTATTGAAGCTTACGTAACAGTTGCTGTATCATGCACGTGAAACTGGAGCGCCCAGGGTGTTTTCCATGCGGATTAAATAACTCTGTAATTATCATAACTGCTTTGTGGTACACTAGGATGGGTCTTTTACACACTCGTTATTTATATTTCATAATGAAAAGAAGAAGTGAAGAAGAACCCAAACACAATGTTTGACCAACTCAATATTTTTCGAAGGTGTCAGTATTCTGGTGCTATAGACTGTCTGATATGTTCATCCCGGATCAGGTGGGAACTTAAGGGCTAGCAGAGTTTTGTTACCTTGCGAAATATCGTTCGGATTCGCTGTTCTATCCAAGAGGGGGTAGCTTTGTCACAACGAGATGCTGGAACCTTTTAAAATAAGTCCTTTGTTCTGTGTATAATCGTACAGATATTGACTATGATAGCTAATCGGTGGCTACTTAATTAGCTGTCAACGTATGGACGTGAGTTGTTGGGTAATATGCGGATTGAAACTAATATCATGTTTTGTAACATATTTCACTACTTCGGTGACCAGTCTTCCCAGACTAAGCACATTTAGCTTTGATCTCTCTCAGACCTCAGTCGACCATTGCAATACAGCTTATCAAGATGCTGGCCCACAAAAACTTTCATCTTCGAGACAACATGAGAAGAAGATAGCTCCCGGGGAGCCGGAGCCCCCTAAAGTGTTCAGCGTGAAACTCCTCGGAGTGCTGGCACATACAAATGCCATACCGTGTAAAACTGCAGTACTGTACTAGGTGGAAGGGCCTTGAGAGTGCAATCAGATGGATACCTGGTTGTTCGCTAAGCTACGCAATTTGATTGCAAACGTTTCATCACCAATCGAGGTGACATCATCAGTGCGTAGTTGTGCGTAGAGGTGGGTTAGTGGTTGTGCTACCACCGCTGCGCACAACTACGCACTGATGATGTCACCTCGATTGGTGATGAAACGTTTGCAATCAAATTGCGTAGCTTAGCGAACAAGCCAACGACCATCTGTGCTACCTGAGCTACCGACATTCCCCTCTATAGATGGATACCTAGTAACCCCTATTTCGTTGAAAAAGGCATTCTGTTGACTCATGGGCAATATAAGTTATCCACTATATGGATAGCCAGGAGTTCAACAAATGGGATCCGTGGTGCTACCTGAGTTGAAAGTTCTAATGTGTGGATAAATTGATCGACACAACCAAGACAGGTACTTGGTCGTCAATCGGGCCGTCGGGCGAACCGGTCGAATCCGTGAATCGCAAGCACGTGCTCCTCTGCAGGCGTAAAAATACGATTACGTACTGTTTGTACTGTTAGTGTAGTGCTAACGCGATCACCTTGCATGTCAGATGTACGGAATTCAAACCCAAGCGCGAGCAAGGATATCCACTGATGATGAGCTCTAACAAGTCCAGTGCTTCTAACCCCGCCTTGATTCGTACTCACTAGAATAACTATAAATCCCGGAAGTGCCAACAACTACGCCGTGATTCTACGAGGCATTTAGTCTGATACATCGACACCATTTTGAACACCACGACACCTCTGTGCCCTGGTTCCAACGTGTACCGCATTCCGTAGTGTCATGCGCTCGTAACCAAAAATGGCGAAGGAAACGTGAAGATCACTCAATATGTGGAGTTACATGGTTACATTGAAATGAACAAATAATCCAAAAACTTGTCCTTTTATATTTAGGAGATATATGCCAACGTTATATGCTGCACGTAGAATAACGAACGGAAACGTCTGTCGTAACCAGGGAAACATCCTATTGTTTAAATTGATGTAACAGGTTTTTCACAAGTTCTGGTTAAACTATGAGCCAAATGCGGGGGCAGTTGCGAGTTTGGCGCCAGCATTTCACTGGGTAAATTTCCGTTTATTTTCCGACAAGAAACAAGGAAAGCTGATTAAATCGCCATTTTCGGTGTCTGGTTACCGCAGAGTTTACCTCCGCCCAGTCGGGACCCTTTTAGTAAGCGATATCTTTAGTCTTCACAAATATATATATATATATATTACGCTTCAGAAAAGCGATTGCCATGGCGTCCTCAGGGGAGTGACCAGGAAAACAGGTGCGACGATGGTTTGCAAAACTGTTCATATTCGTGGTGGCTATAAATAACTCTGTAATGTTGTGTATGACAGAACAGGTTATAAGGTTTACGCCTCATCCATACTATCTGTATGAGATAATCCACGTCTTGTTTGCGACATTTAAACTAGGGATTTTGAAGGGCGTGACTTGATTAGGAATGTAAATCCGGGGGGTGAAAGTCACCATTTCATGTTGATACGAAAAAAATATACATCAACCTTGTAAAGTAAATGCATTATGTCGATTTCAACAAGCGAATGCCAACAAGCAAATGTCAGTGAGCAAGGACCCTCGATTTTTCCCACAACCCTCCCGAACTTGATGGAAGTTCAGCTTACTGTTATGTGACCTTGAGACTGGTCAAGAAATCCATGCCTGGGATGACGTCAACTGTTCTTGTGTATTTCTGGTACGGTTACTCAATTTTTGTGGACCGTCTGCATCCTTGGTAATCACGCTGGTTTAAAAACGACTACTCAAGACGGCTAGGTGAGCAACCAAACTCGCCGAAGCATGTTTAGTGAAGACCAACAAACGCAAACACAGTGTTGTATTTGTAAGTGTCGAGGAGCTATCCGGATTTTAAACCTCAGCATGGCCAAGGATATGTGTACTTATGTGCTCTAGTAACAGCGAAACTCGAGCCCAGTACCATTGTCATTTGGGGTGCACTCACAGTTACGGGGATCATTAAAACGACAGTGATGTGAATGTGAATTTTACACATCCCGCAACCGCCGCAAACTGCTCTCAAGCTACCAAAAAACTAAATTCCTGACTTCCATCTTTCAGTCATCAAACACCATTGTAATCAGTTGCTGAGTTTGTAAAAAGTTTTCCTCAGTTTACGCTTAAAGTGCGGCAAAGCGAACTTATTTTTGCCGGTATCTTAAGCTGCAACATAACGCCCAAAACTTCGTTCAGTGCGCTAATCTGTCCCGTTTCCAAATGAGACTTCGTCATGCCACAAAAGCCGGTCCACACTGAAAAGCCGAGTAGCACTCAAACTGCTGTTTCATCCTTATTGGGGGTGGTCTCGTGGGACTCTTCGAAACCAACGGCTTTCAGCCCCGAGTGACTGAAACGCAGTGTGATTGGCTCGCACTCAGACAAGATCCAGTGACCATCGTTCCTTAGTCCGAGAAACTACATGACATGGTCACGGGTGGATTGGTTACTCCAGTATCGAGTTCCAGTTCACTGACTGACTGACTGATGGATAGTTGAGGACATATTGCAATTTTCATCTAACATTTCGTCCGTTTCCACATCACAGCTTTGCGGCAACGTGCCGACGAGTAAACATGTCGGCAAGTTTGAACGTGTGAAATCAGCCAGGTGTGAAACAGACCACACTCGCACTGCAATCGCTCAATTTAGAGGTTAATCAGACCTAGATGGCAGTTGATAGCAATTTCGTGTTTTGGAGTTTTCAAGGCAAACTGGTTACAGTTTGGTGCTCAGTTTTATTGACATTTAGAACTTTGAGGCTAATCCAGAAGTTAAATCCCCATTTTGCGATCAGAAGTTTCCGTAAAATTCAAGATGGTTTCATCCATTTCTTCTCTTAGGGAACACTGGCCAAGTCAGGACCAATTTACACCCATCTAGAGCTCCCTTTGACCCAAAATCACGGGTTTGTGCACAACCAAGGAAATCCAAATCATTCCTTGTGACAAATTTCTCTGTTTTTCAGCGTTTGGGGCACTGCAGTAACTTTCTCCATGATTTAAACGGCGATCCGTTTGTACAGAGAGATACGTTACTAATCTGTCATTAATGACCAGTGTTTTCCCAAGCACCCGATCGGTGACGTAACTTCACAAGTTCTCTGAGCTGCTGACAGAATCTCCGTAAGGTTGCCAAAAATTCCAAGGTCGATAGTCAACATCCAGGCTAATATACTTCTTCACTGGTGTGGTCGTATTCTGGAGATCGAAGCGTCCATCCATACGCTCATGATGGGACGGACGTTGTTATGCTGCAAAACAGTAAACTGTTGGCGTGTCACCGTTCTATCTGTTGTTGTTTAATGGACCCATTATCAGCTGCGTCATTTACTAAAATAGACCGATAGCACGGTTGATTGACTCCACAGAGGCAATCGGCGCTATAGCGACGGTCTGCAATTAGGTTAATGTAAGTTCGTATCACCGGAGGCCGATGTTAGAATGCTTACTCGATTGACAGATATACGGCAGACAGAGCAATCGGAATCACCGACACGCCCAGTCATCTGTTCTCCTTATTGATACCTGAGGTGTTTGGGGAGAGAGCTTGTACAGGGTGAACAACATGACAAGTCTGCTCTAGGAAACTGCCCATATTCTCCTTTTAGATCAATAAATTCACTAGTCAGCCTATCACCGGTACAAGTTCCACAATTTGCCAAGCTTGGACTGGTCGACGGCCTTGATAGGTGCAAGATACAGGCGGCTGCAACAAAACGCGAGAACAAGATCAAACTCGTCATGCATCTTGTATGTAGTCTGTCAAGTAAAAAGCTTCCGTCCTCTCAACAGAATGACGACGAACGCCGCTTCTCGTACTCAAACAATTTCTGGAAATTAGATAGACAGTCTAATTGACCAGGTGGCCAGAATAAAACAATTCTCCGAATAAATGGAAACCAATTAAGGCACCAGCGGCAACGATGGATGACGGCCAGTCGTAGAGGCAGTGTGGTCCTAGGGACCGCGATCGCTCAGGTCTCGTGGCAAGTGTGCGCTTTGGAAAATGTTTCTCCCATGGCCTTTCCACGAAGACCGCGTTCTCCTTCGTAGTTGCAGGCACTGGTCCAAATACGACTTGCCTTTGAAAGATTATAGCGCTGCTGTCGCCTCCAGATGCACCACAATTTTAGGGTACACTGCGCAGTTTATTCAACCCTCTTAGTCTCGTTTCATCCTCTCAGCCTTGTAGGTGCTTTTAGATGTCCTCCCGTTCTGCAGAACCAGAGCTGGGCAATTATTTTTGGAACGGACTGATAAAATTTGTCCAATTTGGGTTCAACCAGATCATAAGTTTGACGTAAACTCGGAGACTGTGCCTACCTGATGAGCCCCAAGAAGGGCGAAACCGGTTGTGGACTGTCGAAGAGTTTTCAGCAACCTTGTGAGTAGTTCCCTTTATGAAAAGTTGCTTTTGATTCTGAAATGAGGGTTACGAGTGTATGTCGCATGAACAAAAGCCACTTTCGGGGACGAACTCAAGTCGCGGATGATCAGCCGAGATGGTGAGAATTCCAATCCCCTTCAGGCTGGTGCACCTGGAACCCGCGGCTGATTCAACACATCTCTCACTAACTGAGCAAAGTGCCGTTGTTGAACTCCCTGTGGGACTTCTGCAACGTACTAGACCTAGAGATCTTCCAGTCAGACGAATGTCCTTATGATAAGCAAGACGCTGGCGGTCTGAGTCCGTCATGTAACTTGCAGCCCGACGTCCCAGTCCGAGGTCTACAAAATCCCATTCTATGTTATAACTGTATGCCTAGTGAAAGTCGTATTGTGTCACCGAGGGATTAGTCCCCTGGACAAAAATGAAATACTAAATAAATAAAATGAAACGAACAAATTAGGGACAAAATAAATACGTTGAAACTTGAAAGAATTTATCTGAACAATGTGGAACGGAAATGCCCACACTCTCGTGGTCTTTCGGACGAATATGAGGTCAGTCGAAATGTTGCAGTCTTGTCCGGAGAAATGCTCGAACCGTGAATAAATGGATGCACCTTGAAAAGGCATTGAATAGCTCAAAGTCAGGGGCTGTTTCTGCAAATCATGTCACAGATTAGGGGGTCAATTCCATTCGAGTCAAAGAAATCTTACATCTAGGGAGTGGATCTTCAGAAACTCAGTGAAAAGGAGTTTATGTAAGATTTACAAATGCCTGCAGATAGAAGGTAAAGTGTGAGGATTTAAGACTGCATGTCTATGGAAGAATTCATTCTTTCTGTTTGGCGAGAATCAAGCATCTTAAAAGGCCACACCAATTTAAAAAAAATCAATAGTACATAGGTAATAGCTTGAATCCTAAACGCTCAAGTGATTCCTAGGCAGGGAAAATCAACATTCAAGAGTTGAGTAACACCAGATAACTATCCACCTTAATCAGAATGCTTGGAGGTAGCGGACCCAACCAAGATGTCTGTGGAGAGTTTGTAAAGTTCTAACAAGCATTGCACAAATCTAACTGGGAGAATACACTCGGAAAAAACAGGCAAGAAAGTCGTGTAACCAGACGGGAATGAATTCCAGCATAATATTCTGTGTCTAACGGGTCCCGGTGAATAAAACAGAAAGCCTTCCAAACTAAAGATATGTTTGGTCCAAGTTGTTTGTGGTCCGAGAGGAATGAGTGAACAGGGTTTGACGACCTACCAGTGAACTGTGGAAAGAAGTTGATTAGGTACTAGAGGGTTTCCTTACTTTTGCCTGTCCTGAGGCCAAATGGTGCGTCACCACACTAAGAAATCTGACAAAGAACAGTGGGTTAGGATATGTCGCGAAAGCGCTGTTCTTTAAAACCTCGCTCATAGCTAAATGGGTCGGAGGACTCGGTATATGTCAAGATTTCAGACCACTCAGTTTCAGAAGGACTCAAACTGCCACGATTCAAATGTCTGTTTTAAATCCGGTTTTCAGCAAATTAAAGGGTTAAATCGTGAATCCGAAATTACTTAAAATGCCAATGAAAAATCACGCATAAATTTACAACATCAAACTATTCTCCAGATGAGTAAGTTTAGCTCTGAATGTCTGGAATATCTGACAAACTTGTCAGTGTTCATTGTGACTGAAGGAACCCTCTGAAGTGGACAGCGATTGAGTTCTCAATCGTCAGGGCTTTTGAGTATACATCGGACGGTTGTGTCAACAGAGAGTCTGACTTGGTCAGTCAAAAAGTTTGTAACAGATCTGTGGAAGGTCTTTTTGGAACCAACAAAGGACACAGACTTTTTAACTTGACGCGTACCATGCTTCCGGTGCGAACTACTTGAATTTTATCCACAAACCTCGTCAAACGTGAGCCGGGTCTATTCTGAGAGCTTGGTCTTTCGTCCACTTTAAATTCGCTGGATCTCTTTTTTTTAAAAAAATCCAGCTTTTCAGCGACTTTTCATTGGTGCGTACCAATCAGTTGAGCGAGCAGAAGACTGAGCAATACAAAGTTGTGCGCTTATTAGTAAGAAGTCGAGTCTTGTCATCCAAGTTAGCACGTAAATTTCACACCTTATCGAGTTGCTTTCAACGTGTTTTCTCTCAAGAAACCCGTATGAAGCTGCCAGTTTTTACAGTAAAGTGAATCATCTAAGTCGAGTAAATATAGATATATGTAGTCGTGTAATTGCGGACAAATGAATGGTACAATGTGTTGCACAGCTGCCTACTGGCTTTTTTCGCATGCTCCGAAACTGAAGTTAACTGTTCATCACCTGACACTACTTATAAGGTCACTGAAAACGTCTTGGGACCCCACTAACGGTGTCCACTTTCTTCCTTGTTTTAAACGCAAACAAATCAGCTGATTCGAATATCTTTTGAGCAGTTGCAAATCAATTTGGATGAACTTCTTGCTACGTGTGGTCACCAGTGCCAAAGAGGTCTTCGTGAACTGGTGATCCAGGGTTCCGGGGTGCGGACCAGTCACTGATCAAATGCTATTCATTCGTACCGTTCAGGAACCTGGTGGGAGAGAACCGTGGGCATTTTCTTTCACTTATTTTCTTAATTTTATCGTGCACCAGTAAAGCCCCAATCCTAATAAAAGGAGGTCAGTTTATTCACTACGTGATTAAGCTGACTAATTGCATGCGTAACTGTGAATGTTTCTCAAAACAAAATAAGAAAAACAATTTGTCCAAAAACGCTCAGCTCGTTCCGAAATTCGGTTGATTAGGAGCGCGAGCTTGCTAAAAATAGACAGATTTGTGTGTCTCTCTTAGTTGTGCGTACGCGATTCGCATGACCTCACCGTCCGCGATCGCAACGCCCCCCGCTTCCGTTGCCACTTCTCGTTTAGTACTAATCAGATTACCACTGCGCGTATACATATATATGCAAAACACCCATGGTGCGATAGATGGTTGAGCGGATACTGGACCACCCACTAGTTTGGCGATTTCTAGTTAGTCGGAGAGAGAGAGACACAATGACACGCAAACAGCGCGTGCGAGGTGATCCCGCACGAAGTTTGTTGTGGAATTAACATAAACGAACATGGTATGACAGTTGTCCAGTAGTCCACGAGAGTTCACCCCTAATAGGCAATAGTTCTGAAATGCCACAATGACTCAATGGGAAAAGAGAGGTAAATTGCTGTCCTGGATATCTCTAGGATAGTTCAACATCAATCGGAAAAAATGAATGACCTAATTTGCTAATGAAGTATTTTATTCTTGACTGAGAAGTCCTCAGTTGTCACCCACGTTTAAGTAATCGATCAGAAGGAAGTCTCATTTGTCTACAAGACTTTGTCTGCCATCTTCGGGAGACGTCAGCACGGGATATGTAGGCAGCGTTATCGTCACGGGATCAATTTAACCAGAGCGCCTTTGTTGAATGCGGAAGCCCGAGTGTAATTCATACAAACACCGGAACATGCGGTACATCGATTTGTTACTGTTCACCCAATTGGTTATTTGCACGCGTATCACACCATCTCGTTCAGTCGTCATCCTTTCGTCACGCGTGACATACGCAATGTAATTCGGTGGTAAACAGACTTGACTGGTATAACTAACTGAATTTTCAGGTCCTCAAGTTAAGACGACTTCTTGTCAGTAAATTTAGACACCCAGGGTTTAGACATCCACCTCACTTTTCAAAGTTTTATGGCTTCAAAACTTAGCGGACATGTCCCTTCTGCGGACGAAAACTGCACACGCCCCTGACAGGAAGAGTCTTGGTTGCTGTCATTTAAGCGGTCGTACACAACATCACGAAAGCGGTCCACTACCATCTTGTCAACGCGGACGCTTTATTCGTGTTGTCTTCTAATAGTTGACTGAAGACATTATAACGAAATTCGAACCTTATGAGTCGGTCAGGGATGTTGAAGGTACGTTTGTTGGATCAAACGGTCCACTATGGGGTGATGCTATAGATGATCATGTTTATGAGATGAACAAACGAGTTCTCAGGGTGCACATTTTCTCTTCATCACCACACACCGAAAGCAAACTCTTACCTGACCATTTTACTTCATTCTCTGCAAAGCGCATTATGTGTCCAGGATCAAGGAACCCACTTTTCTCATTTGGATAGATTGTTATCCAAAGACAAGCCTCATCAGCCGTCGCATTTTGCCTATTTTGATTCTTCGAGCAAGCGGTAACTGACCGGTGGGATCGCCGTTTAGCTTCATGAATCCGTTGGTTTAACGTTTTATTGCTACCACCGCTGTAGACAGATCTTCAAAATCCAAGAGGAGAATACTTACTATAAGCGGATGTATCTTCAGCCGCAGAGAGCAATAGATAAAAGTGACGTAGAAGATCGAAAGTTGGTCTGTGGCTGCAAGCACATTCGCAGCCTCAAACAGAGATTTTGCATTTCAGTTCACCTGATGATGCGTCAGTACTGAAATGATGACCCAATGAAACAGGTGTGAGAAATTTTAACATCACCTTCAAAGTGCTTTCGTCAAAGTACATTGAAAAATAATGGACGAATAAATAGATCCACCGCCTAGCAATATCCCTGTAATAGGGATAACGTTTTTTGTCTTCTAACGGCTGTGAACATTCATAGTAGTAAGCCTTTGGAGAATTTGGAATGGCGTTCTGCGACGAAGTGATGAACCTGTTCTTTCGTTATGGAACAACCGCGCAATTCGTCTGGCCTGTCTGGATTTAAAATATTTCTGCGGTTGCACTGGCTTAATATTAAAATAACCGTTCAACTGTGGCACGCTTCTGGCGCGTAGCTTCCATTCGACCTGAACCAAGCACGTCATCTGAGATACTACCAGATTTCCCCAACCTAGAAATGAGCAGTGACTGGGTTCGAAGTACGAACCTTTCGGGTAGCATGTTGGCACTTTATGGACTAACCTGTCATACTAATGCAATTTCTTTTCGTCTGACCAATCTGAGATATCACACAAGACATAGAAAACTTATTCAAGATTACCGGCAAAAGGTGAAACCCCTTCGTACGGGGCGTCTTCATACCTCACGGCGACGATCATACTTACGTTTACATAACCGAGGAGGATGACCAATTCGATAATCAATTGGTCTGCATCATTCTTAGGAGTACACGTAGGTGCACATAAGAATCATCCGTGCCAAATTGTCCCTCGAATACATCTTACCTACAAGCAGCGCATCCGAAACAATCAGGAAAGACTCGATTTCCTTGTAGGGGTTTTCAGTGCACTGCACTGGTCCTTCAAGGTCAAAACGGAGCAGTAGAATGAGATGTGATCCGACATTTCGGTTACTCTGTGCAAACTTTAAAAATTCCACACTATACACCACATGGCGCCCAAAATTATGAACTATCAGAGCCGAATCAGGCCTTGTACTCCTAGACACTAAAGTGGTTCTTGGTTAGGACAGACACGCTCATTTGCAACTCCTTTTGGTTTTCACGAGGAACTCAAGTGAACACCTGGTTTACGATGTTCTTCAACTAAATGTGTTGCACAAAGGCCGCCTCATGTTTCAGTTGGTACGATATTCGAGATATCGCGGTATATTTTCCCAAGGTTGCTACGCCTACCTGACAAGCCTCAAGAAGGGCGAAACCAACCGGTGGGTTGTCAAGGCGTTTTCAACAACCTTGTGAGTAGTTTCCCTTATTCTAATTAGATCAGAGCCGAATCAGGCCTTGTACTCCTAGACACTAAAGTGGTTCTTGGTTAGGACAGACACGCTCATTTGCAACTCCTTTTGGTTTTCACGAGGAACTCAAGTGAACACCTGGTTTACGATGTTCTTCAACTAAATGTGTTGCACAAAGGCCGCCTCATGTTTCAGTTGGTACGATATTCGAGATATCGCGGTATATTTTCCCAAGGTTGCTACGCCTACCTGACAAGCCTCAAGAAGGGCGAAACCAACCGGTGGGTTGTCAAGGCGTTTTCAACAACCTTGTGAGTAGTTTCCCTTATAGTTTCTAATTAGTTTGTGCTCCGCTAACAGGACTTCGCGATATCTTAGAATTTAGGGTTCCATGGAAGGACGATATCGGTTATT
This sequence comes from Opisthorchis viverrini, assembly GCF_000715545.1. Taxonomy (NCBI): domain Eukaryota; kingdom Metazoa; phylum Platyhelminthes; class Trematoda; order Opisthorchiida; family Opisthorchiidae; genus Opisthorchis; species Opisthorchis viverrini. Next base: position 77,388 of record NW_008752100.1, on the reverse strand, counting down.
TGGACTGAACAAGCGCCGTCGTTGTTTCCTTTTGCTAGACATCGCTATAGTGCAGAAGTTAGACACCCTCTCTTTGACAGACCACATAGCAGGTCTCTACTGACAAGCTACGCTTGCCGCGCATTCTCTGGGGAAGTGTTATTCTATCAATGCTCACTTGTCAGCAGTTGAAGAATCTGCGCCGTCTGTCTACAAGGTTCTCTTGATTGTAAAGTCATTCTGTGTGCGGCAGAATGGGACGCACATTTTCCCCTAATGATCCTCGTTGGCTTTGCATATCATGACGGGGAACGGATTCCAAATGTAGCCTTCCGTGGTGCGCAGCATGCATGTTACCAGTACCGCACCAAGGCATGCTGAGTTATCCGGTATGTATACGTGAGAATAGTTACACTTTGAACCGTTTGACCGACTGGTTTTCTAGACATTTCATAGGGCGATTCAGCAGCTCTCACGAGTTTGTCTTTTGGCCTAGCTGCCTCTCTTCGGCTGGCGATCAAGCGTCATTGAGGCTAGAATTTTGCTTTTATCCGATTAACCTTAAGGTTCACCAAATTTTTCCAGACGGAAGACCCATTCACCGCACCAAGGTTATTTATTTCAATGGGCTGAACATCATTAGTTTAGGTCACTTTATTTCTTCTGATCTGACTTATATCACCCGCCCGCATCCATGTAAACTGCAACGTTGCTCCTGAATTGCCCACGAATTCGTTCTCATCGTTTGTGCTCACACAAGTCCTATTGGAGCTATTGAGTCCACCTATTTTAAGGTTGATGGTATTGACTGATTCAAGTGTATTTGCCAGCACGAAAAAAACTCGGTGAATTCCCGCTCATTCAAGTTCATGAAACCAGTGCAGAGTGGAATCTAAATGTATGCATACAAACGCTAAGGTTGCTGAAATCCGTTTGGCAGCCCATGGCCGACTCGAATACCGATCTCGAATACCGTGGCAACTGAAACACTAGATGGTACATTGGACTGAAAAAAATCCAAAACTGAGAATGTACCTGGGATTTTTAGTTCAGTCTTCCTCGTTGAAAACAAATTGGGGTGTAAATGGATGCATCAGGAGAGGGTGGATTTTGATTGGTTCAACCAAAGACTCTCAGCATGTGACGATACCAGTGATGGAATGTCACAAAATCAATCGCCTGGCACGTATCGATTCAATCACCCTTGGCCCTAACTGAAAGTTGCACCCAATCTACAATGTTCTGAATGATAAAAACCGCAGTTGACTCACTTCCCAAGAAAAAAACTTTTACGACGATGGATGATGCTAGTTGGATTTCTAGATGCCAGCCAACACGGCGGATGTAACAAATATAGAATACTAATATTCTAGTCGAGCTTTTGTCATTCTACACGGAGAAGTCAAGAAGCCCCCTACAGTGGTTCCATCCTCATCAGGAGGGACCAGCAGCCCGCTTCTCACGAATCTGCACGGAGATTCGAACCCGAGATCTCCCGATTAACAGTTGACAGCCAGAGTAGTCAGCCACGAGCGGATGATCGTGAGGGCGTGTAACTCTCATTTATACAGAAAAATACAGCACCACTCATCCATTGGTCACTTCAGTTGTCTTCAGTGATGTCCTGGATCACTCACTTGAAATTTAGTTAACGAGTAGATTTCAAGGAGTAATCTTAATTGCAATTTCACCAATTCCCTGAACTATCAACAAACAATAGGAGTAGCACAGAGAGGATAATACTTCAGACGAGGAATGCAAGCGGTGGCTCAAGAAGTCAATCGGCACGTGACCACGAAATTCGAATTGCCTTCCTGAGTAAGTGGTGGTGCTGTATCTTGGCTGGGCCGCAGTAAATTTCCTTCTTCCTCAGTTGCTCATAGCCGGACGATTTATTGCTCATCTGCTAGCCGAGAGGATGCAAGTTCACGAGGTACCAGCGTTAACGATTCTTGATAAGAATTACAGTGCCTCACTCCCTTGGCTCCACCTACAGAACGAACCGGAAAGTAAAAATGTCCACCTTCTCATCGTTCGAATGTCATTTAGATGCAGCCGCTAAAAGGCCACAGAATTCGAGGTTAGTCATTTGCCAACTCACAAGGACCTTGCGGTGACTGGTGTAAATTTGTAGCCGGATATGGGTGGACTTGTGTAGAGGACAAAAGAATAACCCAAGTCGTGGTATGGGGACTTGACCAAATTTTTTATTAGGAACTGGGTCACAGTAACCCTGGGAGCTCAACCAGGTGTGATGACGTGTTGGGGGTTCATGGTCTTGGCTCACAAACCAGGAACCCTCTCGCTAATCAATTACCGAAAAGCTGTCCAAAAGAGAATAAAACCAAAGTTTACCACTTCGTATTAATTAATTTAGGTTTTGTGATTAGGATGTTGGTTCGCATTCGATCCTGTTTGCCACATCTGAACAATTTAAGCAACGGATAACACGCATTCATCACATAAGTTGATATTCCGTTGGATGTCTACCCATTTGAATTACTATTGTCGTTTATTTTTGAAGAGCATGGTCACAAACTTAAAAATGAATTCCAAGCGATAGACGTGGAAGTGCTTACAGGAGAATATTAGATAAAACAAGAGAAGCGTCCCATCCGAAGGCGCGCCATCAACACCCACAGATGAAAGCTCACCGTCTGTACGGATGTCTGGTGTGGAAACACACGTGTACAGACCGGAAACCGAAGAAAGGACAAGCTCCTTGTACCTAGTCCCAGGCGGTTCAAGCTCCCTCGAAAGCAACCTTGAATACGATATCCTAACCGGATTTGAAAAAAACCTAAACCCAGGGTTAATTCTGCTCAAGCAAATAAACAGTGGTTAACTTAATTGACAATATGCATATCATTTAATGGCTATCGATTTTTGGAGGCTTTTCAAAAAACAAACCATGCTCGTTTTGTGATGGTCACTGTGAAAAGAGAACAAGAGAAACGTACAACTGGGTTGGGCACAGAATCTTCTATTTTGCCTTTTGTTGATCAAACTACCCTTTGCTGCCATGGTGATGGGTTGGGTCGGTTATTCAAGTCGCCAAACTAATTGATGGAAAAGTCGATCGAATTGCACTGAGTTTTGAAAGAAATTAAGCCGTTTGTTTTATGTTTACCACAGGGTTCTTACGGTTCTTACAAGCTGCTGTGTTTTTTGTTTTCATCGAGAACCGGGCGTGTTGCACTCTTAGCGCGGTGGAAATGGGAATTATCAAGAAGGTCAGATTCTTGAAAGTAACTTCAGGAAGCTCAGAACCTACTGAGTCTTTTAAACTCCAACAAAATCTCAATAGAAAGGCCAGAAAGCATCCAGGGCAGTCAAACATTCAATCATTTCAGCAAAATCCGATAAGTGGTCATGCACGCCGCAGAAGCACGACCGAATGTGATCAGCGTTCAGGCTTTTTCACAGAGGCACGATCGATGTTGACGGGTGTTCACTAACGCCTATCAGACAGCCTGGATCAGTTTCAGAAAGTCCGATTGAAATAAAATGGAGCTATTGTAACTGTTGCTCTAGCACTCGCACGCACTCACTCGCTCGTTCGGAATATAGCTATTGTGTTCCCTTCTTTGATTCTTTTTTTCCGCCTCTAAGCACTGCAGAGGGTCAGCAGCAGATAACACAGGTTGGCGAATCAGCAGATATAACAGGTGTCATCGTTTTCAGGCCAGAATGATAACAACCGTCGATATGCGGGGTGAACGGTTGTTTAATTTGGCCGCCATGTTCATTTTGCAGCTACTGATAAGTAAAGAGTAAGATTATCGGTCAGTGAAGAACTAATAAGTTTACCTCTGAAAAAACATTCCTTTCATGGCTTTAGGAACTAGTTGAAACTAACTTTTCGGAAAAAAGACAGATTTTGAACTAAACCTACTTCGTGTTTCAAAAAGTGTGTGTAGATAATGGGAGATAACATTAGGCTAACCACGAAACGTAAAATGTCCGGGGATAGGGGAGACAATATAAAGGTCATCGATTCCTTTGAAGGAAATGGTGCTCAAAACTATGTCTTGTTGAAGAAAACTGAATAAAAAGTTTGCTTAGGCTGGGGCTTATAATAGTTATACTAATTCACCCGAAATGACCACTGCTTTCTGGACTCACAAGCTTTGTGGCCCGCCTACTCCTCATTAGAGACCAGCTTCACAGAATTCAGAAAAGCTGAACACTGTTCAGCACGGCGAATGACTTACATTGGCGTTCAGGAGACAAATGAAACTCTTTTGGTTGAGTCCGATGCGCATTTCTCGTGTTACCTAATGAGCCTGACACCTGAGCTTTTTTGTGTCAAGAGTAATCCCACGGCTTTCATGTAATACAACAGATCACGAAGCGCAAAGCTCATGACGGTCTCAGCTTATCTCGATGAAGGCTGGAGTTGCTTGTCGAAAACTAGGTAAGCCGGATGATTTTTCTTAATGTTTTTTCTTCATATTTGTGGCTTATTTTTGTCACACCTAGAATTCAGAACGCCTTTTCATGGCTCACGATGCCCTGCGAGGTCATCCGCGTGCGTAAATTTGGCGTACCAGTAGAAGCATAGGCTGGGAGGACTACCCCCCACCCCCGCCAGATGATCGTAACCGACAGTCGGCTTTCAGCGACCTTATGAATAGCGTGCGGTTGCAAGAAAATATGCTTCCGAATGTATGACGTTACGCCAACTGGAACACGAATCAGTCCTCATGCAGCACATTCAGTTAAAACATGAGGTTTAGTGGGGTCTCCCGCAAATACCGATGTGATTCGCAATCAATAGATTGTGGCTCAGAACTCAGCAGACGTCAATGTATAGTGAGGCATCGTACTGATTAACTTTTGTAAAAAAAAGTTGGTAGCACAGATGATCGTTGATTTGTCCTCACCTCAGGCAATCCACTGCATTGCTTCACTCGAGACAAGAGACTGCCTAGTCCATCTGCGGGTAAGTTCAGTGGTTCTTAAAATGAGATAAATAGGCGCTTCTAGTCTTGGCCTCTCTCGCAGTAGAAAATGTCCAGTGACGGGCTAACTCTCTCCAGGTATGTTCCAAACCGTAATTTCTATACCAGGATCGTTACACTCAGAATTCTTTAGTAAGTTTATTTCACCTGGAGCACGGTCACGGTAATTTCATAGCGTTGGTGTTGATCATGCGGAAGGCGAAGAGACGCTCCTGACCAACTTGATGGGAGTTACGCGCATATCACTCCCGTTTGTCCACGTAAATTAGCTCGTTAGTCCGCACGAACACGAACACTTAAGCCATGTGACCCCGTGACTGGCTTTGGTGTGTCGGTCAATAAACGCCGCCGATAGAAATCCCCGGTTGCGTAACGTTATGAACGCTGAAAGTAGCTCGACAATCGGACTCGTTCGCCTGTCAATTTGGTTCTGACGGGAGGCTCATCTGAAACCTTGATGAACCTGTCATTTATGATGTTTTCAGGCAATTGAATGTGCTGTACCAGGCTACCTTACATTCCAGTAGGTACGACATTTGAGCGATCGTGAGACCTTGTAAATAGAACATCATAAAATAGAGATTCAGCTGTGTTCCAGGCTAGTCCCAGTCAAACCCAAACCTATGTGCAAATGAATGCATTTCACGAAATCTGTCCAATTTGGTTCAAGTGAAACCGGGGATTCTACCTAGCAGCTGAGAACCGTCGTGGGCTGTCCAACAGTTTTCAGCAACCTTATGAGTAGTGAGATACACGGACAATACTATGATGTAGAATGGTTTGACGGCTTTTCAAACGCCCACGACATTAATACCGAAACTGTCGACCCCAGAACTACTTACATCCGATTGGAGTACATTCATTCGCACACCAACGTGGTTCCCCCGCGGGGGGCACCCAGAATCCAACTGAATCTCTCATTCATAGATAGTCGTTTCGATTGTTGGGATGTTCAATATATCTTTTAATGGAAGAGGTTTCGTAAACCCTGGAATTACTGTTCCTTCAAGAAAAAACAAGTGAACTGCCCCGTTATGAATACAATGGACACAAGGATGAGGGAAGAACATAATCAAAGGGTGACACTGGAGTGCGGACCGGTGAATCCCATTTTTCCGTGGCAAAGGAAGGGAAAATCGTGAAACGTAAATTAATTGTGGAGATTTGTTCTGTCGTAGCTCACTTTGATTTATGTTGAAGAGAAACTCGGCAAGAAGTGTATAACGCTAGCTGAGGTCAAAATGGGTCGACGGCATAGTAAAGAACCAAGCGTTTGGACTAGTGTTACACAATAAATACTTAGACGGTTTCCAGCAGGAATTTTATATAAACTTGGTTGGTCTATTTGCTTCTGCTGGAAAACTTCTGTTCCAGGGCTACTATGTGAAGTAAACTACGCTTCACATTTGCCCCCCAAAAAACGGAAACCGAAAACCTCCTATTCCGTTTGTTGGAAAAACGCGTACGGACATGTATGCATTCTCGAGTGTCACATGAATGATAAGGGGTTCAAATATTTTACAACAAACCACCTGCCAAACGGTTAAACGTCAAATTATCGTATGGAATCTGCCTAACGTAAATTCTCTTTCATCCTATATGTGTGTGCAAGAGTCCATGTACGGCTACTCTTTGGCTGTTCTTCGCCGTTGACCCTCAGTAGTCTCCAGCGTTGATCGGAACACGAGGTCGAAGGAGGTCAGACTCAAAGGTCACGTGGTCATCGATCAATCAGAACACAGGATGGCAGAACAAGCAATAGAAACGACTGACCGGACAACTAATCGTGATCGAACACTACTCAGCGCACAACCACCGATCCATCACTGCGCTCCACTGCGCTCTTCAACAACGCACTGGTGATTTCACCTCGATTGGTGATGAAATGTGTGCAACCGAATTGCCCAGTTCAGCGAACAAACCAACGACCATCTGGGGTACCTGAGCTCCCAACCGTCACTGATCGACGGTCAATGCCAGGATGACGTCTTCGAGAAGGAAGTGGGGGTACACCACCACCCTAAAAACGCGCCGATGACGTCACCTCGATTGATGATCAAATGTTTGCAGTCGAATTGCCCTTATACATTCCTGTTTCCAAACCACCAAAAGGTTTCCTTTTCGGGCTTTTGGACCAAATTCACAAAAGTATGGGACTGCTAATTTAAGTTACCAGGTCGAATACCTTTGTTCGCTCTTTTCCAACAAGGACAACTGCTCAATAAGGAGGTCTTGTTAATGGCTTTTCCTCCGGCACCGAAATCGTACACTGTGAGAGAGTTTACTCATTACTTGTGAAGGTCATCGTCAAGACCGATGATATGTGCTATATGGCAGTTATCAACTGCCCGATGCACAGATGACTTGTACAAAAGGTCTCAGTGAATCCCGGCGCGTACACTCCTCAGAACAATCATTTTACCTTGAAATTCAGCTGTCTCTCTCCTTTGGCAAGGTTCACTCGTTAAACATGGTAGGACAGGACTGCAATGAGATTGAAAACATGAGCTTAACGAAACACAGCTGTCACTCCCACTTCGCATGAAGAGAAATCAGACTTCAATCAAATGCAAATTTTCATCACTGATGAACACGGTTCTTCAGCTTACGGAAGACAGATGATGATTTCACGACATCAAACATATTCAGGAAAATATCCAGGCAGGTGCAACGTGCACATTCATAAATATATAGATGCACAACGCTCCAAAATGATAGATGGTGAAACGTCGTGATTTGAACTGAAATTAATCACCATAAAGTAAGCTGCTAGCTTGCCAAGAGCAAACGACAAGCTGCTGGCATCAAGCTAGCTTTTGCTATATTCTGAAATGGCTTATCTATAGATTTTCTGCAGTACAGCACTTCTAAATTAAAGGAAACCGCTCTGATAAATCACGCGAAAATTACCTAAAAGCGTTCACTTTCATCACATTGATCCCCGGATTTGATTTTTTACTGGACTGTCTTGGGAGGCTAGTAGTTGAAACTCTCCCCTTTCAATCTGCACCGTATATCGAGTTTCCTGTTACGGTAGCTTCGAATTGGCTAGTAGGAGAAGACCGGTCAAGGTATTGCATGAAACTTGAAGTATGAACCCGGGTCTATCCTATGGATTGGAGAGCGTAAACGTGTAATTTCCTCTTTTTTTGCCCGATTGGACAACAGCAACAAGGCGGCCGGTGGTATCGAACACAGCCCCGGCACAATCCAAAGAACTGTAAAGCACGGGCATACGAATCACGTCGCTCAAGTGTGAACGAGTTGGCCTGTTCAGACGTGAAAATTCAGATGCGTCCAAAGTGCGTTGGTGGAGTAGTGGTTACACGCTCGCCTCGCATGTCAGATGTCCGGAGTTCAAATCCCTGCACGGCCATTGGATATGCATTGCTGATGAGCTCTAATAAGAGCGAAACTCGAGTCCAGTGCTTTTCTTTGGTGTGAACTCACCGGAATAATAACGCCAGAACAGGAGGACGACCGTTCAATCGAGAGTGGTGTGGCTATGAACAAAAATACCTATCCCGCAAAACCCCAAAAAACTGCACTGTAAAACACCTCTCCGTACCGATCATCACAGTGACTTGACAGGGCTGACCAAACTCGGTCTATGCAGGCAGATAGTCGATAGGTTATCTTTCTGCGTTGCTCGTTACAAATCTAAACTGGCTCTGATGCGCATTCGTGCTACTGTTCTTCAGTGTTCATGGGTGCCTCCACCTGTTGTCCTCTCAAGGTACAAAGGACGAGTCCACCAAAAACCAGATGGTGATCGAAGGCAGAATAATTGTGGAATCATCGTCCAGCGCGGAGTGCCAACGGTTAGCAAAACCTATGATAGTTTCGGCAACATGATGTATTCTTCGAAGTTTAATTTTCTTCCTAGTAGTCTTGATTGCAATGTTGACAATAGTGCCTAATGTCCCCTGACGCTGTCTGTTCTCTAGAGAAGGTGATCAAAGGTGATGGTGCACAACTGAGGAAGTATGTCCGTTTCGAAATACGTGGAAATGGATCTCAGGCGTGTTATAACCAAAATGTAGTGTATTATCCCAAAAGGGGAGGGGGTCAAACGGTATTCATTTGAGTCTACCGTGAAAAGCAATAGTTGTGTGCAAATGAGCGTATTTGTCGTGATCTGTCCAAGTTGGCTTGAATTCCAACAAAAGTTTGAGGGAAAACCAAGAGTTACGACTACCTGATAGGCCTCACGAAAGAGAAAGTGTTTCCAGCAACTTTATGAGAAGCATGTTACACTTAAACAGGTCGGGAATTCGGCTCACCCAAATATAGAAACTTTGCCAGCACACAGCTCATCCTCTTATGCAGTCATTCGACTGAGTAGAACCGAAAGTCAACGGGATCAGAGCCAACACGAAATGGAAGACTTTTTCAATACCCGTCAACTTTTGAATGAGCACATTCTTCTAGAAATCGATAATTTGGACAGTTTCCCACAGAGTCGACCGAGAACCGTATTGAGGTATTCTGAATATACGATGAAACACACACCCTGAGCCATAGAGTCGTAGTTATCTATTCGAGGGGGACAACGTGATAAAGTGGTAAAGTGCCGTAAAGAAAAAGCAATCAACTCCGTGGAATGGACTATTTGGATAGCGGGCTTTCCAGAAAAAAATAAGGGTTGACAAATTGGAATTTGAAGTGTGTAACTATCAAGCAACCCGAAACGACTAATTCTCAGAAAGTCAGTTGCCCTTGTTTCAAAACACAAGATTGACACCTGTTTAACCCGCTTGATGCTCAGATATATCCCCGAATCCAGCTTCTACTTCAACCATCAGCTGCCACTAAAAACTTCAGTGAAATCAAAAACAATGATTCCATCGGTCTTTTTGCGTCTTCACCAACCAGGTACTAACCGGCCTAATTCCACACAACCTCCAAATCCCTGACGGAATCGCCAACAGACAGCATTTAGGAACAAGCACGGAATGCCTTTCTCTGAGCCCGAAGTGTTGAATCTCATAACGGGCCCACAACTGAAACGGTTCAGCCGTAGCATCCTTTCGGTGCCACCCAAAGCAAGCACGAGGACTGGGATACTGCCAGGTTGCCCAAGCCTAGACAGGGGAAGTCGAGAGGCAGAGGTCGGGTTCGAACCACGGACCCTCCGGTCAGTAAATGCGCGCTCTAACCACTTGGGCAACCTCCCCCCGCCATAGTTGATGTGATTTTCGGCTCCTTGGCTATAAATCCGAGTCATCCATTCATTCGGAAATCACTTCAAACTGACATTCAGCACTTTACTCATCTGATTCAAAAAACACATTTCAGTGGTCTGTTCACTGTCTGTCTCAAAACCAGACCAAACGGTAACTTAGGGCTTTAGATAGATGAATCTTCTATGCCAATGCTGACGTTAAAAAATCTCTTCTGAAAAACCAACCAACGGTTTAGAGGCTGTGTTCAACTAGCCCATTTATTTATTGAAAATACGTAAGCAATATCATCTATCACCGACTTCGAACTCAAGTTGTTTTTACCGATACGGGACGTCCATAGGTTCGGTAATTTAATTGACTTTGTGGTTCATTGGCTACTGAGTAGGGCAGGATCTCGGGAGTTGGATGTCCCTCTAGGACTGCAGTAGGTTATTCAAAATCCTTTTAATCGATTTTGAGAGCAATCACTCAACAGATTACATTTGATCGGTACCACCACATCAGACTCACAAGTTTCTTCGTAGTTTCCATTGAAATGGGTAGTCCGACATATTCGTAGATCGCTAGGCAACGCGTACAAACCAACAACCAAGCAAAAAATGCAAATTTTTCTTTTAGAATGTGTACCCTGGCTCTCAGTTGCCTAGGGTTGCCTAGTTGGTAAGGTAGCCACCATTTATTGCTGACAGTCCGCTTTGTGTGGGCAGTAACAAACAGTTGAGGAATATCACAGTGAATTTCTCAACCATCATTTATCAAAATTTGTCTGATATTTTGTTCAACAAGGCAGTGCTCATCCCTGTTCCCAGTTATGCACACGACGCACTTGAACTATTCGGAGCTTTGCTGATAGCAAATCATGTCATGCACGGTTTTTCGCGCTCACTTATAAACTGTGATAGATCTGACAGTAACTTGAACACACCCCGATCAATGGAGCTGATCGATTTTCCATTCCCAAGCGATGGAGAATTTGGGACAATTGTGAACAACACCACACCAGAGTGTCATGGAAACTGCGTCTGAGTCGGATCGGTTCAGGCTGCTTTTGTCTCCGTACCTCCGCAAGCTGTTTGGACAACGCCCATTTTCCGCGCGCGGTTTATTACACTAGCTTATTGCCAGTGGTATTCTTTAACAGTTGGCCACAGGCATAGACACTTCGGTTGTCGCAATTGCCAGTTTGATATGGTTGGGATGACTTTACTTTAGCAAGTAACTCTCTTAAATCAGAACTAAAGAAATCGATAAGTTGGTTCTTCCATCATGAAAACTGCTCAAGGCTACTAAGCTAAGGTGAACTGATTAGCAAATACGCATTTTGATAAATACATAGTTGATTAGCAAATACGCATTTTGATAAATACATAGTATATTGTTTGATTTTCGATTCTTTTTTTTCAAAATGCTTTTAGTTACCCAGGAATCCGGTCGTGTTGACAATAAATTTGAGCTGCTCCTTCATCAAAATAGTTTTTGCTTCCAAAAGATGTCACTTTTGGATGAGAGACTTAGTCAGAGGGGTACCGGCTTTCACAGTCTACAGGCTGGTTACAAAACCGAGGTCAGGGAACGTATAGTTCGGATTTTCCCGGAGAACTGATATTTATAAAAGGTCAAGTAAACTCAATCCCCAGTGTTTTATAAATGATAGTTAGATTTCAAAGTTCCACTTTTGGTCAGCTAACAGAAATTCGGTAAGCTTTTGATTAACGATGTAATCCAGTCTCTACACGGTCAATTTATCGATCGCACAGTCATGGCGGAACATGAGGAGTGTAGCAGACGCTGACTGGAAAGAGGGTAACAAAGAGATGAGTTTTATTCGATCGAGCAGCCAATCAGCGTTGTTGGTTCAGTATGGCTGGAACATGTATTACTCATGCCCGACAGTTGTCTACTAAAGAAATCCCTGTTTTCCACTCCAAACCTTCTTACGGAAGATTCTCAGAGGATAGTCCTTGATCTATGTTGAATATGATTTACGAATGACTTTGGATCAGTTCTGCTCGTGGTGTCTCACTACAACTTGATCCACGATCGTAATTAGTTCAACGGTTCTGGAAGGTGCGGACAAGTCGTTCTTGGATGTTTTTTCAGAGACAAAGGCTTGTTCACAATAAGTCATGATCTCTCTTCATGTTTCCCTTTGTCGGGCATTTCTCCCTCTCGGCTGCCAGCGGATAAGCACTAGTTTGGACTACTGGTTTATTACTATCCGTGACGACAATCCCCATAGGGGAACAAGAAGTTTAATAATTCTCTGGAACAATTTTGATGCTTTAAGGTTTTTGTTCTTTAGGGGTGCTCAAATAGAAACGATTGTGAAGCTTTTAAAGGGCAAATTTATGTGTGTGCCGAACTCAAAAAGACACATTTCCTGATGAGTTTGTCACACATTATGAGGGACTCCACAAGTCACTTTCTTTAACCTAACCTAACCAGTGTCTGGAACCGCCGAACCTGTCAACCGCAAGGAAATTGCTTGAGGGTGCATGTAAGGCATGACAAGTGGGAAGTCATTCAGACGAGACAGCGTCCAGCACCACAAAATGATTGCGTCTGGACATCAAACAGAAAACATACAAGTGTCTGTGTAATGCACTACTCATAAGGTTGCTCAACATTCGTCGACAGCCCTTGACCGGAACCATCACGAAGGGGAGATTCTGCTAGGTTCCAGGTGAGTCTCTCGAAAAACCAAATTAGTTTGCAAATGAGTGTATATTCGCTAATTACGTGCAATTCGGTTTCAAGTAGAACACAAGGTTGACGGAAATTGAGGGACTGCGCCTACCTGATGAGCTCAACGAAGGGCGAAACTGGTCGTGTGCTCAGCAACTTTATGAGTAGTGCACTGCAAATATACATGTATCGCGATATCTGGAATATCGTAGCGACTGAATCATGAGGCGGCCTGGTGCAGCACATTCAGTTGCCTGAAAACATCACAAACGCGAGATTCAGCTGGGTTCCAGGTGAGTCTCTCGAAAAACCAAATTAGTTTGCAAATGAGTGTATATTCGCTATTGAAACAAGTGTTTAGTCCACTGCAAATGGTGACAGTCACATGCGAGTTTTGGACAGAATCATAATTGATTAATCTGGAGTAGGGACACACTAGACGAGCAAATGTTCTGGTGCCTATCTAATCTCGTAGAAGAGCATTTTCCCTCGTGGATCGTCTATCATGCTACACTATCTCTCCACAGTGAGGTACGAGAGCCCTTGCCTCTCATCCAACGGAAATAATTCAAGAAAACCGGAAGAATCCGCTGCTTGTTTTAATCATCTTCCCTGAATCCCGAAACAGCCAAGATATCCGCCTATCCCCCCATGTATTCCAGCTCCTGTAAGGTAAATTTCACCTACAGGACTGCTTCCAGCTACAAGGACACAACTTGTGAACTTGCTGGATGTTTCTGATCTGAAGCATTTCCGTAGCATTGCTTAATTGATCCTTACTCCATTTCGTCGAAAAGCGAGTTAAAGACCATCATGAAGCAGGAGGAATCGATTTTCTTTTCTACATATTATTTAACGCTCTCCCAGACGAGCCTGGTGCCTATGACATGAATCATCTCCAGTAAAAAAATCCGAGTGACAATACCGGATGAATTTCATACTGTATTGACCAGATAAAAATTAACGCGAACTTTTAAATCACATCATTGTAAATATTCTCATTAATTCCAATCTTAATTCAGTTCACTCAAAGTGTGACTCATTGTGAACATCAAATCGATTTGATTAGGCTATGTTTACTAGCCTTATGGGATTACCTACATTCTCTTGTACTAAACGACCGTCAGTCACAGGACAAGCAGTACATATTTATGGTCCATGCTGTATTTTGTGTCAACTATATCTTGCGTTGTTGTTCTTATCCATTATTGTTTCGGTCGTGTGAGCAGTTATCAATATTCATGAGACGTTCCATCTGCCATCCAGTCTTCCTGATGGATGGCATAGCAACCTACATCTCCGTGTGTGAGTTCGTACGTCAGACCGCTTAAGAGTATTTTCACTTATGCACAGAATGATAAATAAGCATAATACAGTGATCGATCTGCTAGACTAAACAACTGAATAACTGATTGAATGTTACTTCATCCATACTGTACGGAAAGGTGATTTTCTTAAAACAGAGATTTCAGCAAAACTCTTTTGTTGATGTAAGATGGAGTCACATGGGAATTGTCGGGCTAGCATGCCCCATACAGGATAACTCGGAATTGACGGGTTCGAACTTCGGATATATCGACAAAATGTAACTGTTTCTTCCAAACACCTTTTCCAAGTATCCGTCAATGTAGCCAGTGATTTTCAAAGGTGGAATACGAAAATACAGGGACGGGAAAGATACAGCAAACAGTATTTCCTGGACAGTGAAAACAATGGTGGACCTTTTGATCACGTTCAGTACATCATTGCCAATATGACGTTTATGCACCTTGGCCGGAATTCGCTTGAGGTGTGGAGAATACTACATTGTAATGAATTGTGTGTACTCGAATAATGGGTAATTCACCCGATGGGTGCACCTCCCATCTGAGATATGGTCACTCGCGTGACAAACCAACACGTGACCATGTGGTATGGACTCTGAGTTTGAAGGGTGAATAACCTTACATTGTGAGTCTGAGTTAATTTCAGGGTCGATCAGCCACCTGTGACCTAAAGGTTTAGTTTTCATCTATCAGCAGGAGAGCGAGTCTGAATCTCCTTTGAGGTTTCGTGGATGCGCATTGAGGGTGGAACAAATGTACTGTGCATCTCACGTTTTCCGCCTAACGTGACTTCACTTACAAGGCACAAGGTCAGTTAGATGCTTACAAGAATCCTCACACTGTGAACATGATGACACCGTTATTTGGTTCAAGCGAACTCTCGGCAGGAAGGCTCTCTTAGTAATGATGTTGGGCGTTACATTGTTTTCAAACTCACCAAGGTTGAGTTACGCATCTGCGCTGAAATTAGTTTGGTCACACGACTGCTTTCGCCCTTCTTGGGACTCATCATGTAGGCGAAGTCACAGAGTTTCCATCAACTTTATGTTCTACTTGAAGCCAAATTGCACGAAATTAGCAAAATACACTCATTTGCTGGAAAATTTGGTGTTGCGAGAGACTCACCTGGAATCAAGCTGAATCTCTCGTTTGTGATGTCTCCACGTGAGTCTTTCGCAAAACCAAATATGTTTGCAAATTAGTGTAGTTCGCTAAGTTGATCGCAGTTTAGTAGACTCTGTTCACGCCCGTTCATGGATCAACAAATGGGGTCTTCTTACCTCCGGCCATAAACTCTCAAAATCGCCTCCAACCACGAACAGCCACTAAATCGAGAATGATTTCCCACACTATCATCCAGTTTTAGATGAAGACCGCTTATTCAGCACAAACTGTGATTTGCGATAGTGGAGTTTTTGGCGTCTCGGAAAATGCTAACTTTGCGCAACATTCAGATGTGACGTTATTACAAAAGTGTTTTTAAGTTCGGCCAGCTACTAGTGAAATACGGTGAACACCCCGAAGTGCAACCTTGTTTTTAGGACTTTAGTACGACAGAAGCAAACCCAAAAAGTTGCTGATCGAGATAACCCGCTTGAGTTAATACGCACCTACGGCACCTCCTCAGTGCTGTGCCAAAACCATCACTTCTAGTCGTGAACCGATACTTTAATCCCCAAATTCTGTTAAAATCAAGCCATCAGGCAATTCTGAAAGATATCTTTTGTGGGAGGAACTTCAAACTTCCGTCATTCCCCACAAATCACGACTTATCAGTACGCACCATGTGAAGGCAGTATTTCAGAGCCAACTATTTGACTTTCATGGTGCACATCACGTGACCATTTTTTGTTGACCATCTGTTTGTTCAGCTTCGTTGTTAGCATTTTCTGAAACATGGCCCAAAGAGGGTAGAAGAAATGGATGTCCAGGCCAGCCTAACAAGTAAACTGAAATTAGTTCAGCAGGTGCAGAAATCAAACATACGCTCTCACAAGTCAGTGTGCCAGATTGAGGAACTAATCGAAGTTGGACTGGAGTATGTGTGATGAATGGTGTGACGTGGAACTCATTTTAACTGTAGTGACCACAAGTAGTGCTTTTGGATAAGGGGTGAACGACGCCGGTTGAAATCTTTTTGGTCCTTTTGAAGCTGAAATTCCAAACTGTAGAACAGTCTGTTCCGTTATCCCTAGATCAAATCACTGTAGATAGGCAATGAACCGATGCATTGAATAAGCTGAGTTGAAAAGCAGTTTGTGTAGAAAACACACTGAATGGCACAACCATTTGTCTTCTCCAGGGACTGTTTCAACACTGCAAGATCTACATGCCTGGAGTCTTAGTGGCTTTCGGTGCATCAAAGGGAACCTGAATTTCGTCGCCATTACATGGATTCTACAGATCCAAACAGAACATCTTTGCTATCACATTTGACGGAATCCACTATTCCGAGACAGTGTTCATACTGATCAATGCCAGTTACCAAAAACCCATTAGCTGAGAACTGGAGAAAAGCTCGAGATCGACAAAATGAGAACAAAAGATTGTGAGTTTCAACTAAGTAATCGATCGTATGGGTGGCGGTTGAAATCACCGGAATCATGAATATCTGATTTGAACCAAAGTCATTGCCTTCGAACAACATACTGGTTACGAACACACACTGTATAGACCTTGTGTACAAACGTCCGTGTTAATGCACTTGCTTATCACTTGCTAGATGTCCTCTGGGGGAGAGAGTGATACCGCGGGGAAACTGTCAGCTCGCCATAGGCTGCCAGTGAAGGGCTAGTTAGGTTTTTGCAAATTCAACCTAGTTTCGCACAGCCGACTTACGTGTTTGCTTTGTTCTTGAAAGCGAAATCGAATGGGGAGATTAATGACCATTAACGGACAAAACGATTAGTACTCACTCTGGTGGGCGACACAATTCGATTCTGATAAGTGAGACCATGTGCCGTGATGTACAATTGATCAATAGAGCATGTGCGCTTCCATGTTGGCAGGAAAACATCAAGTGCTTAATTGCAGAGCATTAACAGATCGTTGGAATATACTGAACTTTCGCTCACACAATTGCAACTCTATCGGATGGGCAAGCGCCCTTGGATGGTAAGTAATTCCATTGGTGTCCTATCCTATTTTATTCGAAACATTGTCTGGTGTTCAACGGGTCTGCTACTGCCAATTACGAAGAGTCAAACGTTCATTCCCATATTGTGCTGCAAAGGAATGGAACGAATGTACTGTTGAAGAACTGAGCAACTGTATTGCCTTCGGAAATCTTTTGTTTTCATCTCGAATCTGAAGAGATTGGTTTACAATCTCTGAATTTACAGCGGGCATTTCGTCGGACTGCTGTTGATTGATTGGACCAGCTTGGCAAGTAGGATTTTCGTCAGTGATCAAACAGATACCATCTTTAAGCTAGAGGTAAGTGATCGTCAAAACAGATTAGTGGCATCCCCCGTTTTCCTCTTTTCTTTCATGGAACCAGCAATGTACAAGTGGGCGGAAGTTAGCCTACTCAACTAGACTATCATGAAGCAGTATTCCCGCACAAGTGAATGACCAAGAGGTACCTCGTCTCGAGAAGAGAACTTCAGGGCTATGGAATTCAGCCCTTCTCTACTTTATTCTTGACGAAGTGAAGCACTGGGAACGGAAGAACAGACACGTTCACTCTCATTAATATCTCACGTTACTGGCGCAGTTTTACTGTCTACTTTCAAGTCAAACACGGAATGCCATCTTCTTTGTGACCGAATCGGTCGTCTGGAATGCATCAGTTTCGGTACTCAACCGGAGATTCCATTCAAAACTACATGAATGAAATTTACATCTGACATGAGTAATTTGGGTGCAGTGAAATATCACTCCACTTGTTTATGCTCAGAGCATCAAAATACTACTGATAATTTATTGGTCTGGTTGAGAAGCCGTACCATACAATGGCAAGTACTCACTCTCGTGATAAAAAAAGAGCACTGACAATGAGGGAGCACAGTGAACGACTTGGTGCAAACTCTGTAATTGACCTGACATGTGCTGCGTTTCATCAGTCACCCTTTCACAAATAACCAGCGGCACACTGAGGCCAAATCTTACATTCACTGGAATCTAATCTAAATATGCCTACTCCGAATCTCTCTGCGTAGATCATCATATACAATGGCCCACCCAAGTACCGAAGTACCTCAATGGTTGGGGAGCACACGTTCTCACGGGGAAGTTTGCGCTTCGAACACAGTCTTTGCACCCCGACTGCTCCTGTCTAGGCTTGGGCAATCTGACCATATGGATGGCTGGCAATTAAGAACCGGAAGGCATGCCACTATTTTAATCGTAAAAGATTTAGGAACAATTTACTGAGTAAAAAAGGCTAGGCGTCTTTATATCGCTTGACACTTTGTGTCTCTTACACATTCGTTGCATTCGTTCAGCTGTAGCACCCTTTGGTGCCTAACTGACATGCCACCTCAGGAACCAGGAAGGTTGGAATACTTTCAGTTTGCCCAAGTCTAGATAGGGAAATCGAGAGATAGAGGTGGGGTTCGAACTATGGACCCTCCGGTCAGTAAATTCTCGCTCTCACCACCGAGCCATCTCGCCCTTATGACCTGTGGTTGAATGAATCCATCCAAAGAAATCCAGACATTAAGCTATCGGGTTGCTTCTTTTTGGGCACGGCAATGTTTTAACCTAAAATTTATGCAAACAAAAATGCATGGTTGGATCACAATGCAATGCTGTGGAATGCAGGTGGCTCGGGTGCGCTGTTTGGTTGTTGGTCTGTTCGCCGAGCTTGGCAGTTGGATTGCAAATATTTCATCACCAATCGAGGTGACATCGTCAGTGCACGTCTGAGTGGGCGACAACTGTTTCCAGGACTACCAGATACTGTTTAGATGCAATATAATCACAAGCAGAAGAGGAGGAATTCACCCACTCCACCGTGCACTGACGATCTCACCTCGATTAGTGATGAAACGTCTGCAACCCAACTGCCAAGCTCGGCGAACAGACCAACAACCAAACAGATGGTTCATTCTGCGGCATTCGTTCATCAGCTTCCATTCATCAGCAGTAAGCACAACATGAATCCGTATGAGGATTCGAACATTTGGCTTTCCGGTCAGTGTGTAGACACTAGGTCGATGACAAGTGGCTACTAACCAACTGGATTTGCTGTCCAGTCACACGAGCCACGTCACATAGTTTTCAAGCGCTCGTTATATGAAAAGCCCGCTCCGCCTCTGAAGTTTTTTTATTTCATCACGGTAACCTTTTTTAGGCCGTATGATATCGTAATCTCTCACCTGAAGAATGACGGTTGGCTAGGTGTTCATACACATTATTTTTCCGATCCGGCATCTGAATCACCAGAACTACCGGTGACTGTCGTCAAAACGTATGGTCTTGTGTGCGCCTTAGCTAGAGGAAACTAATGAAGGCTATAACATTGGAAGTTCCCATCTCACAGGTTTGTGGCATCACCATGGGGCGTGGAGCGAACCTAATCTCACAGACTGATACAGCGGAAATGCACGCAACCTTGTGGTCGCCATGGTAACTATTTCGATCCGGTGTCACGGTCGGATTAATTCCGAAGTAAAACTGTAATTTGAAGGGATATTGGTTTGTCTTCAACTTGCTTCAGTCAGATGGCGTCTCCAGCCGTTGTGAATCATCTAAGGAGGTGATTCCCCGCTGCCCAGCGTCTGAACAAATAATAATTTCATTCGTATGGCGCGGACGAGCAATTATTCAGTTTTAGCGGTGGGGATAAAACGGTTCTTTGACCTGATAATCTGACGGTATTTGTACTTATCATCCCCAAACAAATTCAAGGTTGATGAGCAGGTGACCGGTTGTCAGGCCAAGCAAACACATAAGGGTGAAAACGACCGTACCGGTAGCAGTGAATGTTCTTCATCCAGTTAAATGGGTGGTGCCCACAGGAGAAGAACCAGTTTGAGGAAGGCCAGTTGGCTACACTTAATGACCTAATGGCCAAAGAGCTCTGCACCTCTAATTTTTAGCATATCTTCATCACTCCAAACGTTTATTCGTTTCGCCACATCGTGAGGTTTTTCTGACAAAACGTTCACTCTTTAACTGCTAGGGATTGGAGATTAGCGTTTAACATTCTATGTAAAAGTACGAAGGTAAAGTACACCGTCAGTTACACTAATAACTTATTTACGATNGCTGAACCTGCGCGCTAACCGACCTATCTCACAGTCGTCAAACCCATTTTGTAAAGTTCCAGCTAGTCGATAAGCTCGACATGGCACACGACAAGCGAGATGGCCTTCACGCGTGCACTTCTAGCAACTTCCAGTAGGCAAGACAGCGGGCCGCATGGATCCTCAGTGGTTGTGTGATGCTACACAGGCAACTCCGGATCCCTGATCCTACCACAAAACCCACTTTCAGTGGCGGAACGGAAGAATCCGACTAAATGAATTGTGGCGGCTAAACGATTGTCAGAGACCTGAGGACGTCTCGGTTCCGCTACTCGAACAGGTCAAGTACCACAGCCTTACAGCAAAACAGCTCGTACCTGATAAACATGTTCTTTGAGATTCAACGGTATTCGCTTTTGACGCCATAGGTGTCCCAAATTAGTAAACGCGACCCGAGTCTTGCAGATGCGTACAGTGACCTCATCTTTCACACTACAGTTAGAACTCATTGAACCCACACAGATTCCAGTAATCCTCCATGGATTGTTCAGTAGACGCATGTCCAGGAGCGTGAACTTACAATTAATGAGTGCAAAGTTCATACCAAATGACGGGAGGACTTTGTCAGTTTATCCAAAAACACCTGCGCCTTATCCTCCTCTTCGAAGATGAGAACTACGTCATCCGCATATTCCTGTATATATCGACAAGGTTTTCGACACAGGCTATTTGAACACCCGGATTTTGGGGACCTTCTAGCGTTCGTTTCATTATCTCATCGATCACGAAATTAAACAGAAAAGAACTGAGTAGGGTATTCCTTGGTGGGAAAGCATCTTACGGTGAGCCGAAGGCACCTTGGAAATTCAGGAATACTATATTCTGGGTTGTTTGTACGCATGATATCGTTCCCGTACCTGACGGAGTGTGAGATTTGGTCAGCGCAAACCTAACAGGTCTGAATCCTGCTTGCCACTCTCGAGTGCTTTACAGGCCACCTTAAGGCGACGAAGCGAAATTGTCGCCAACAGCCTCATTACGACCGAGGTCAACCGCACTGACTGCGGGTCTATCTTTTGAAAATGGACACAATCACTGATTATCCCCAGTTGTCTGGAATAGTCTCCGTCTACAGAATACAGGCAAACCGGTCAGACAAACATGGACTGAGGACTTCATTCTCATCTTTGAATAATGTAGGGAGGTCATTCGGAGCAGAAGCTCGGTTGTGCTTGAGAGAATATAGGTAGTCATAAACCTACGAAGCCTTAGGGAGTTCCAAGTTCACTGTCCGGGGTTCTATCTAAGCTACGACCTCCAGATAAGTGCCATTGAAGAACGTGCTCAGCACAAACAGCTGCGTTGGTAAGGCCATGTACTACGAATAGCAAAGCTTGGTTTACTAAAGAGAGTGCTGTTTCAGACTGGCGGAAGTAGAGAGGTGACCAACCTGGCATGGGCGCATTAGAGAAATAACGAAATATTTGGGTCCTGTCGGTTTTACCCGTCTCTCAGGATGGGAACCTCGTGTTCCTCACACGCGCCCGGTTGGAGACGCTGGAAGATATGGTTACCAACCGATGTCATTGGCGTTTATGTTGTCAGTTTCTATCTAGATTGGCTGAATGGATGCGTCCAGGCTCCTCGGAATGATTGTAGTAAGCAATCACTAAGTCCCTTCCTCGTCCATCTTTATTCTTTTCTTCACAATAAGCTTTTCAAATAAATCATGGTTGTACGGCAGTGAAGCAACACTGATGAACACTGCTGTCATGTCATTCATGATGGTGACGATGATGGTGATGATGATGCTGGTGCTGCTGATGATGATGATATGATGATGATGATGATGATGATGATGATGATGATGATATGATGATGATGATGATGATGATGATGATGGTATGATGATGATATGGTGATGATGAAATAGTGATGATGATATGCTGATGATGATATGATGATGATATGGTGACGATGAAATAGTGATGATGATATATATGATGATATGATGTGGAATCGGCTACTGGCTCTGTCGGTTTTAAGATCATAAGGGATCATTTGCGGATCAATCCTGCAACCAATGGATGCAGGATCGAATTGCATCCACAGGTTGCCTACATGCCATTCATTGAATGCCCCAACGCTCTTTGTCACTAGAGTCTGAAAGTAGCCCTCACAGAGAAGGAGTTTGGATCTAACGCCCTGGTGCACCAAAGTGCATCGTTACTGACTAAAATAGGTGTTTCTGTGAAGCTCTACGTATGTGGGATTTGTTGAACTTACATGTCCAGAATTAATTGCGACACGACTATCAAAGAGTGCCTCAATCCGATCGGGCTGGACAGCTCAGCAAACGGAAATAGAGGCGGCAGTTTTCAGGGAGGGCGGTGATTGTTTTTGAAGTCCAAAACGCCGTTGAGCACTGTGTCCATATGAGTAAATTCAGATGAGGTAGAAATCAACGGAACAGCGATTGCGAACAGGACCCTGAATTGTCATCCATATGCTTTACGCACAGTTGATGCAAAAACAAGCAATCACATTGAAATACTGTTCTGGTCGCCTCACCCCAGGAGCGGCTTTTGGACTTTCAGTATACGAAGATGCTGAATTGTTCACGTGACGTCCACCGTGACCACCTGAACGGTGAATCCAATTAGTGAATCTGAGCTGATCTCACCTGTCGTCCGGGTCATCACATTCGACCAAGTTCTTTTCTTCAACCATGATTTCCCGGTTGTACGTGGCGCCCACACATAGACAACAGGACATTTAGGGTCCTGAACTAAAGCCTTTGGACCAAAAGCCGGACCACAAGGCAGCGGTGATCGACGGGGAATGTGATGCATTTCCATGTTTACAGAATAGGTCGTTACAGATTTTCCAACCCCAAAACAGGAGAACCATGATACTGTATTAGTTAGACCTCTGACCAGCCTGTTATGAGAAACTGCGAGTCTCGCAAGAACACCCCCCCCCCCAGTATGCCTCATTGGATAACGGAGGTACACGAACCGTTACACCACGGTGAGGTCTTGTCTCGTTATCTACGCATTGTCTACACAGTACTACGTAGATTGCCAGTACCGATTTCACGGCTCTAGATGACTGAATGAATAGCAATCCGACTGCATGATCCGGTGCTATACTATCAAAGGCATTTCGTACAAAATCCGAGTCTGTCTCTTCGTTGCGTAATATTTACCGTTAAGGCGGTCAACTGCAGTATAGTGCCACTCAGTAAGAGATGACTTGTGTGTCCTTGACAGTTTATTGACCAAGGTCGTTTCTCCTCTACTTCGGCAACCAGTCTAGGCTGTTGGTTTTCATTATTCACACCTATTTTATCGATCGAATGTGTACTGAAATGATCACCATATCCGGAAAACATACATGTTTATCAACGAGCAATCTTGCTGGGGGGTAATCTGTTAGCATCAGAAGATTTCACTCTGAATCACCAAGTCCGTTTCCCAAGCAGGAGTGCTGTTCGGTAATAAAAATATCAGGCTAAAGTGCCAGTTTGCAGTTTTCCTACTGGGCTGGACATTAGTTTTTGAGAATACTCAAAACCTTTTTTTATCCGTGTTCGGTGAGAAACAACTGGTGTTTCTAGGATTTCTTGCGTTGCACCTCAAACCAAAGAGATAGTAAGAAAGGGAGAACTGATGTACCAGGAGTTGAAACCTTGACAACTCTATTGGACAAACAGCAATCACATCGGCCTGTGGTCTTTGTATATTCTCATCGTCATTTTCGCTACTTCAGGTGGGATGGAGGAAGGTCCTGTGCAGTCCAACTTTCGCCAATTGTTTTAAAAGGCATCCACTACAGCTAAAGGGATGTGACGTTTGCTGAGTGACTCACTACTTTAAAGAATAGTTAGCGTGCCTCACAGACAAGCAGAGAAGGAGGTCGGCAGCAATGCCTCTGAAGCTCGACCGCACAAAAACGCTTAGCCACAGTTCGGAAGTCTTGGTTTATTGTGAATAAGCGAAACTTCATGCGGGTATAATTTGACCTGGGCAGTAATGTTTCGTACTAATATGAAGCACATCGTGTCAAACTACTTTGCAGAAAACCAGTAAGTCGCAGTGCCAGTTAAAGGCTACATTATTCCAAGGAGGTATTAGTACCTTCCTTTCCCGGTGTTTGTAGGCGTCTGGGTCGTTAAGTAACCAAGGTTGCGATGATCCTAGAGATCAACAAATACGATAGTGTGTCTACCTAATAAGCTGAAATGGTTGCATAGAAGAAACGTACTCGGGAAAGAAAACTACCACAAGTCGCTCTTACCTTCCAGCTAAAAATAAGCTATACTTTTTACATTCCCATCACTTTCGTTTGAACGGTCGTCCTCCTGTCCTGGCTCAGTATCACATCGGAACAGGTGAAGATGTTCACGCTTGAACATCACGATTGGTCTGATTGGTTGCTTTGTGTTTTTTAAACTGTACGACAGATAGATGGTTGCAGAATACCGTGAGCACATGTGCACAATAACCCCTGTTTTAAACTTTGCGGCTCTGGCACCGATTCTTCTGTTGCCTCTCACCGAATGTTTACATCCGAGAAGTGTGTAAAAACAGCTGTGAAATGTCTTGCACTTGTCATGGACCCTGGAACTGAGATATTTACAGTTAACACCTGAATGAACTAAAAGCTACGTGATCCCAAGGCGAAATGATCGATGTTGACTGAATGGACAACGAACGATTTTTTGAGGTCACATCTGTTTCCAACGGAAGCAATTAATTCCCTTTAAAATTTTCTGATGGTTAACTCTCCTCACATTTCATTATTTTGATCGAACTACCCCATCCAAGCTCTGATTTGTACCGGAATTTCATGAGATAAAATATCACGAATCAAGCCCAACAACAGGCGTTTCCTGCCAGCTATAATCTGTTTTTCGAAGGAGATATTCCCCAAAAAAGGTTGAATGCCGA
>NW_008752100.1:46884-52023 GCF_000715545.1 Opisthorchis viverrini | reverse complement strand
CTATAATCTGTTTTTCGAAGGAGATATTCCCCAAAAAAGTTGAATGCCGAGTCTCTCGATATTGATCGATCTTTGAAAGCGTTTCGTACAAAACGTCACCTTCAACAGTGCACGCTGTATAGAATCACACTTAAGTGTCGGCCAATCCATGACCGTAATTCAAGGACTATGTTCCTATTTACCGTTCATTCTGCAGTAGCAAAATATAGTTTTTATCGTCCGGCAACAAGTAAGGTATTCCGAGAAGCCCGTCTCAGCAAGATGATGGCTTTATTTAGTAATTACAGTTGGTT
The DNA here is from genome assembly GCF_000715545.1 of Opisthorchis viverrini. Taxonomy (NCBI): domain Eukaryota; kingdom Metazoa; phylum Platyhelminthes; class Trematoda; order Opisthorchiida; family Opisthorchiidae; genus Opisthorchis; species Opisthorchis viverrini. Next base: position 51,730 of record NW_008752100.1, on the reverse strand, counting down.
CACCTACTAACTTTATCCAGTTTAGGATGGAAATAGTTGAGATCTCATTTAGTTGGTTCATTGTATCTAATCCTCTCCTCAGCGACTAAATACCATACACACTCAGAAAATGCTCAGAAATCATCTTTCTAGTGAATCACACAGCTGATCCTGCTCTGGACGCATCCTCTTCCACTTCATGCATGAGTGCCGTCGAGCTGGCACGTATTCAATTGGGGGTAAATGGTCTCTGACAACTACATATACTATGGTGCTTATCTATTTTTAGATATAATGGTACCCGCCACTGTGTGGATTGCATTTTCCGTTGGATTCAACGGGACGGTTAGCGGTGGAAAGAAAGAACTGTAGATGATAACGATCTAGACTGTAGCCAAATTTTTACCTAGCCACTCCCAGTGAAGTATATTTGACAAATGTGACGTTCTCGAGTTCTGTTTGCGTAACTCAAAGTGGAGACAAGTCATAGAATCATATCTAGCTAGCTTTTACTTTCGGCCTTCCATTTATTGGCATTGCTTTTCGAAAAACAAGACCGATTATCAGTTACCAGCAGCAGACACCGCTTGAGGGCCACGTGATTAACCGTTTGCATCACTTCACGTGATTCACTTGAACAGAGTACAATTCAACTTGCAATGACCTGCCAAACGAGAACAAAATGGGTGAAAGATTTTCGTTTGCTTAAAACTCGTTTTAATTTTTTGACTTAACGAAGAAACGATACTTGCGTCGTGAGAATATGCCAGACTGAGTAGTGTTTAGGTATCTAACATGAAGCTTCCGGTTTGCAGTTATTCACCAACGTGTGCGACCAGAGCAAACACTAGTTCCAGGTGAACGAGTGCACACTTGAGTGAATTTGAGACTGTCGTGTGTTCACACCCTGTCGCTTTTGGTCCCGGCAATGTAATTACGTTTTTGCACGTGATCGTCGGGCAACCTCTGACGGTCAATTACCACGTAGTTACGTAGATGAAGTATGGAACTTGCTATCGTGCTCAGCATCTGGAATAATATATGCAACTCTGAGAGAAATGGACCACAGCTTTATCGCTGATCCCAACAGAGGTGGTTACCGCGTAGTTACGTAGATTAAGTATGGAACTTGCTATCGTGCTCAGTATCTGGAATAATATACGCAAGTCTGAGAGAAATGGACCACAGCTTTATCGCTGATCGCAACAGAGTGTTGTTCATGTTTGTCAGTGGTTGCCTTGAGTGACTGTTTGGACCAGGTCACACACAACTCCGGAATTAATATTGTCCAGAAGTGATAGTCTCAGAAACAGAAGCTCCTGTTTTATGGGCTACAACATTACCACACATTCGTCAGTTGTTAGGTAGTATCCCACAAGGAAATTGTCTTACCGCTTGTAGTTAGGCTCTGCAACGGCCAAGAAACGTGTCTCGCGCGTGATTGGCCAGCATTTCGGGCCGCATGCCGGTCCGGTATCAGGGTCGGCTCTGATTGGCAGTAAGCGTGGACCGGCGAATACCGGTCGCCAATGCTGCATCCAGAAGGCGCTGGAATTTCCTCGTACACTTTATACATGCATGTTTGACCTGGATTTGTGCGTTAAGTACACACTGTGTACTTTTGGTGTCTGTTTAGATGGTAACGCCAGCTTGGAAGTTTCAGACTGAGTACACACTGTACTTGGTTTAAATGGTAACGCCAGCTTGGAAGTTTCAGACTGAGACCTGAATTGAGACTTTGCGGCTACTACATTAGTGCTAGGACGAAACCACTAACATTCAGATTTCAAAAGCACTCGTATTCTTAGCACGCTCTTGACGACCCAGCAATTTCATTTGGTTCTACAACCATGTTGGTTCCGACCAAAAAGTGTTTGAATTTGACACAATGAGAGTGATCATGTACCCGTGCACATTTCCGAAAATAACTTGAAAACTGAGATCTCTAAAATAGACCAATTCATTAGAAAAGTTCGGAAAGGCTTTCTCTGGCAACAATAATACCCGAGGGACATTGGACATGAGAATACTGACCTATCAAGAAGTGTCTCTGGCTTTCAAAGATACTTTCGCAATCCGGATATGATGCAACGTTTGTAGTATCGTTTCAGATTAGTCTTTAAACTTGAAATATGAATATGAAGAAGGCAGAAGTTCCCAGTGTTTTAGCTGTGTCTCAATGGTTCTGTAACCACTACTCTCAAAAGAGTAATCGTTATGAAAGGATCTCTGTGTTGTACTGCAACACAGCCTTTAAGGGAACATCACAGTGGGACGATGTGCGCCAAACAGAGCAGGTGTACTCAAGCGACCAACCTATTTGCACTAACCACCAGGTTCAGCTGTCCATACTCACATTACTCTCGTCTGAGCGGTCGTTCTCCTGTCCTGGCGCAATTGCTATGGTGAGTCCACACCAAACGAGGAGAGCACGGGACCCAAGTTTGGCTCTTATGAGAGCTCATCAGCATTGCATATCCAGTGGTCATGCCGCGGTTTGAACTCCGGACACGTGACATGGGAGGCGAGCTTGTTACCAATACTCCGCCAGCGCACGTCAGACGAAGGTGAATTTTCACACCTGAACGGGCGAACGTGTTCACACTTGATCGATGTGATTGGTGTGCCCAACTCATTATCGAATGACGACCCAGTAAGTGCCCTGGTTGTGGCAATCGACTGACCCGCCTGTCCAGTCAGGTCCCTGTCGTATGTTAAACGTCATCAGCGCCAATAACAGTTCCAGCTGCGTACCGTAGTGTGATAAAACATGTTTCCTATAACCAGAAATACGGATTACGACCGACTCTGGTATTAGGTTCTATGTGACTTTTCAGTTTGTTTACTCAAATATGATTCAAAAACGTGTCACACGTGTCCGCAAAAGCTGAACGGGGTTTTAGACCATACTGGTACGTTGACTGTGAAACTGATCATATCCTGAGACTGATACCTGATGACAGGGTGATGTTTACGCTCAATCGCACCAAACTAATGCGTTTGAAGAGCGTTTGTCAGTTATACATCCACTTGGTTCATTGGCCGAACAGTCACATGCCAAATAGCGCAACAGTTCGTTTCTCTATCTCGAACTGACTGCCAATTGACAAATTCTCTATTCCCATTGGAAAACTGACTCACACACAGAATCATTAGTGGGGAACTTTAGTACACATGGAAATTCAGAATAATTAAGAAATAACTGGATAGAAATATGCAACTGGGGCGTACCATCGTTCTTAATAAGATACCCTTAGGGTTTCGACAAATGCTCTCAGCTGCGGCAACTTAAGGAGTAATGTGTTACGTTTACGCAGCGAAGGCTAAATCATAGATGTCGTACCAACTGAAGCATGAGGCGGCTTGGTGTCGCTATTTTAGTTGAAACGGACTGTCATGAAGGAATGATTCAGCTGGATTCAGTTGAGACATCTGATGAAATCAAAAGACAGTATGGGTCGAATTCCATCCAACCGGCGTTCAAGTAGGACGTAAGATGCTGCAGAAAACTCGGGAACTGCTTCTACTTATTGGACCCGAATTGGAGAGGGCAGGTAAGGTCAAGGACTGTCAACGCGTCCTCGGAAGCCTTGTGAGCAATGTGTGACGTTTAGACCACGTGAAGTTGAACTCTAATGAAGAATATAGCAGGTGTGTTAAGATGACTGATTCAATACAACCAACCATCCGTTTACAACATTTGTCAACAAGTGAACAAACGTAATTGTATTTAGCACAAAAATCTTTATTCCCCCTCAAAAAAGATTGCTAACTTTTCCCTTTTCACATGAAAGCTCTCTTTGGCCGTGTCGGTAGGTCATCCGGTTGACCCAGTTCCAAGGTGGATGGAGAACTAAATTAATGCTGAATATTTATTCGAAGTCATTGTTTATTGGTGTAAGGGGCCAGAATCCTGCGACCGACGAGTTGGAGGGGAATGCAATTAGCTTCGTTTTTCGGGTTTAGATCTTTGATCTTCCGGCCTAGGACAGTTCGGTAGATGATTCGTCTCGAATATCATTCACGATTAGTGTTGGTCTATGTAGGTTAAGAGATGTAATTGCGTGTACTTTAGGTTGGATTGGCCCATGCACTTTAGACCTAAGCGACCGCCCTTCACTGATAACAGCTCACCAACACTGGTCAACCGAAACCACTTCCACACTGTTGCCAGGACCACGCCTTTTATTTTATGTATGCTGGAATATAGGACAATCTTCATCGCCTCGGCCATTTGTTGCTGTGATGCTCATTCCCTGCCCCTAATCCTCAAGGTTTTCTGAGTCCATCTTGTATTCTATTGTTGAGTTTGTACTGGCGCTGCTGTGGGTGAAGAAGAGTCATTAATATAGATCGGAAGTGCGTACACCAAGCCCATGAACGCTGTAAGTCATCTCGTCCACTAGCCAAATGATCGCAGCATTAATAACCCAGCCAAACTGCTCTGAATCACAGTATCGCAGTGGCCAACTTGGTGATCTACTCATTTGGCATGAACGAGCTTCGATTTAGACCAGTGAAACATGGGCCACCTACAGTTCTCCCACCTATTGTTTACAAAGACAGTTCTGTTGATACTGTTGTGCCAGCAGCGTAAACAGGATGCTGTATGTTACATAAAGTCCGTTGTTGATGTTCTATCGGTTTCCGCCGTTACGGCAAAACTGGGGCAGTCGTCTAGTTCAATGAAGCAACTAGCATAGCTCCGTCATACCGACCTAGGTTGAATGTGGACAAAAACATAAAATCTTTCTATATTTTTGTAATGCACTACTCATAAGGTTGCTGAAAACTCCTCAACAGCCCACGACCGGTTTCGCCCTTCTTGGGGCTAATCAGGTAGGCGCAGTCCCCGAGTTTCCGTCAA